>NC_091750.1:63359761-63659761 GCF_043380555.1 Nothobranchius furzeri
AGTCACACGTTGAGGTATCAGGATTAACTAGCTTAACGTAAAAGTGTTGTATGTGAGAGAACCACTTTATCTCAACAATATAGTTAAAGCTATACTATGTGTCAGAACAATGTTAAGAGGCATAAAAAATGTTTGCAGATTTAATTTGTTTTTGGCATTGGGATTCATATCTGTGGAATTTCCTGGTCCTGGAGCCAGTGGTACCCCAAGATGGGGCGAGAGAAGAGTTTAGGGTGGCACCCCACATCTGTCCTTGTGATAACTCTGGGAGAGTTAGCCCATGGCGATACATTGCATGTGTCTTTATTCTTTTTCATTGAAAACAATATGCATCTAACACATTTCATTTTCAAATTTATATTTATTTTTTTACGTCTGCCAATATCATTTTCTACTGAGTTACAACCAATCAGCATTGGTTCCTGCTCAGTGACTCTACAGGGCCTTTTCCCAAGAAAAACAGTTCAAAGTGATCATTTTGGGCCAGCGTGATGAAATGTTGCATAGGCCCAATAAAATTACCCAAAAGTCCTGATAATGGAAATGCTCCTTTTTAATTTTTTTATTTATTTTCTTGCATTAGAGTTTGTCGCATGTTCCAACATGATATGGGTTGACCTGCCAGTTAAATGGTTAACAAAATTAAAAATGAAAAACAGGTAAACTAACTCCTTAACAAAGCTGATCCAACTATATCATGGGTTTTCCAGATATCTCACTGTAGAAATGAAAACCAGTGAGCAGAAGCAGCAGATCAGACAGGGCTGGAGCTAAACACTGAGATACACCGTTTAAACTGCTAGCATCAGCAAGATGAGAGTCATTTATCACCACAGATTTTGGGTCAGGCCTCCAATCGCATCATTGAGGCGGAACAAGGGAGGAGATGCAGAGGAGGGAGACGTCATGTGCATGGGGTGAGTGCTGGGTGTGGGTCTAACGGTATCGGTGTTGGACAAGGACTGTAATCAATCTCTCCCTTTTTATTGTGGGAGTCCATCTCTCACATGCTGTAGCCGGCATGCTGGTTTTTACCCCCGTGTTAACAGCAGACCCACTAAAGCTACACAGGAGACATTTAGTTATTTCATTTAGCATAGTTTTCAAATTACATGTTTACGTTGGAGACTGATTTTTGGGCTTAAAGAGCAAGTCACCCCCAAATCAACTTTTTTTTCTGATAAACTATATAAATGAGTGTCTAATTGCTCCGTAGACACGTTCAGTAAATAGTTTTGCACTTACTTAATCTTAGTTAAAATTTAAATAATCTGTGTAAAACTGTCAGTGTTGTGCCATTGTCAGGTAAAAACTCTGCACTGCATTTTAATTTAAATCTGCCATCGCTATTGGCTAAGAGGTACCCTATGACATTAGCTGGTACATTATGATGTCACAATGTCGTTGTGAGCCTGTGTATGTGTGTATTTGTTAGCGACTCCGCCCTCTCGGTCTGCCAGGCAACAGTATTTGTTGCATTTTTCAAATAGGAAGTGGGAGTGGAGTAATATTCTGGTAGGGGGTGACTTGCTCTTTAAGTTGAATGAACTGGTGATTTAGTTGAAATTATTTTATTCTTAAACTGAGAAGTTTTAAAAATGTTGTGCCATGTGCTTGTTTTGTAGTTGTTTAGTTTCCCCAATGTAAAGGTTTGGACAGTCCTCACCACACTGAACTGCATGACCAACGCCACTAAGCTTCTGTTTGAGTGTTTTGTCTTTTGCATGGACCAATTTCTGTCTGAGGGGTATCTGCAGTTTTGGGGAGCTTACTTCTCTTCCTTTTGTTTTCCTTCAGACTTTGTGGAAATATTCTCACCCAGATGGTGTAAAGTTCTGATGACCGACATTTTGTGCTCCAGTGGGTGATGTGAGTCAAAATGCAAGCACTGGTTTATGTTAGTTGGTTTCTTGTAGACTTCAGTGCTGAGACTTCCATCCTGTTCCACAGTAGAAAAAAATCAGGATAACCTTTAGGCCTAGTCCACACGTAGCCGGTTTTTTAAAAAACGAATATCCGCCCCTCCAAAAACTTGCATCCACACCACCTCGTTTCAAAAAAATACTCTGTCCACACGTACCCGGATAAATACGTTGTTAAGGACATGCCAGACCTGTAGGCGGCAGTACTTCCCCCGTTCTTAAGCTCGTCCTTCGTCTGTGGTCTTCCGCAAGGAGCAGTAATTCCGCTTGCAAAAACAAACAAGCAAAAAGCGCTTGGACAACTGATAAAGCGAGCGCAGCTCTGAGGGCATCCATGCAGTCGGCTAGTGCAAACACAGGTCGCACACGTGATGTCAGCATTTTTTTGTCACGGAAAGTGACGTTGCGGACCTTAAAACTCCGGTTTTGTCTGTCCACACGCAGACACCCAAAACGGAGAAAGTGCAGATCTTCACTTTGGCCGGAGTTTTTAAAAAGATCCATTTTCGTGTGGATGACAGGCCAAAACCTAGAAAGGTCTAGAGAGGTCATGCCACCACTGCAGTCATGTCTCTGGTCCATCAAATTTACAGTAGTACATTTGTTTTATACACAAATGGGTGGGTCAGAGCTTTTGACCAATCAGGCTTGCTCTCTCTGTAGCTTTCAACGGACATTTACAAAACTGGGCATGTCACCCTCTAATTTCCTGTCGCAGAGCAACTGCGTCAATGGCTCATGGCATTGCGTGTCTTCATACCCCAAAGAGAATAAACTAGGCTTAAATCATCCTTTTAGGCATGAGAGAGTGTCAGATGGGTTGTTTGACTGGTCCAGGATGTCTGGATGTGCAAAGTTTAGCTACTGCAGGTAGAACTCCACATGTGTATTTTTGATATCATTTTCCTTGGAATAAAAAATATTATCTGATGCTACTAGTTAGTACAAGAAAATACTTCTCTTCTGGTATATTTTCATGTAAATTTGTGTGTTTGTGTGTGCATAAAGGAACTGCCTGTCAGTGGATTTGTCCCGCATCAGTCTTGTGTGAAAACTCACCACAAAGTAAAAGTGACATGGCTTTAAGTGGGAACAGATGGCTGAGAAGGGAAACTTCTAGTATGGTTCCCCAGGATTTATATGAAGTACACGCAACCATAAATGTAAAATGTATCTGTCCGTTTGACAAACATGGACACACACACACACACACACATACAGATACACACCATGCAATTACGGATGCTCAGACTCATTCATCATGATCCTAATGTGTGATTTATAAGGCTGCCTGCACGTTGCTCCTTCTTAGCTCAAACACTAAAATGGTAAATATATTTGATTTAGCATCCAGCAACCCCCCAAGATGCTTTACAACACAATCAGTCATTCACACATACAAACACTCATTCAAACGCTGGTGGTGATGAGCTGCAGCGTAACCACAGCCGCCCTGGGGTGCGCTGATGAAAGGGAGGTGCCAAACACTGGTGTCACATGTCCCTCTGAGCAGCACCATCAGGCAAGTGGGTTAAGTGCCTGGCCCAAGGACACAGTGACTGCAACAGATGGAGGTCAAACCTGCAACCATCCGAGTACAGGGCAGGCAATTGGCTCCTCTGGCTCAGTTGCCCGCAAATCATGATGAACTCTATTTCACATTTAAAAATGTAAAGTAGTTAAACTTCACAACAACACCGACAAATTCCTTAATCTAATTTTTGCAAAATTTTTATTCTGCGTCAGTTTTTTATGATCTAGAACATGTCTAATCTTTTAAGTGATTGCTTTAAACACAACAAGATAATAATGCAATAGTGGTTTTTGTTCAGTTTCAGTTCCGGGTCTCCCCTCCTCAAATGCGCTGGTGCGCATCACCGTGACGACTCTGATCTGAACCAAAGCAACATTCCAGCTAAATCAGAGTCGACTGAAGCAAACCTCTAAATGTCATCACTACTTTTTGTTTTTAAACATCCCTGAAACTTTCTCTGAGAAGAAACATGGTTTAGATTTGTCTTTGCTCCCAGTGACAGCCATGTGCTGTTTTCTTTTCTTAAACTTTATTTTTACAGGAACTGAAGGTTGTATATGCAGCAGGTGGTACATTTCTCTTAGTCTGTTCAGAGTGACGGGATCACTAGATTAGGACTCCATTTTTCTTCTACTCTATCCAGACTTGTCTGTTATCTCATCCTTTTACCCTTTCCACAACATTCTTTTGCACAATTCCAGTCATTAATTCAACACCAGGACAAGTTTTATTATTTTTTTTGTTGTTCAATAAAAAATTGAACAGATTTAACTTGAATCCAGTGAAGCTGCAGGAGCATCTCAACAAACACATTAAATTGTCCAATAAATATTTGTTACAATGAACTCAATGGAAATGTGAGAATGTGAACACAAAAGCACACATGATTTCTGCTGCCGTCTCTCTCTGCGCCGCAAATTAACCCCCGTGTCTTTTTAGGCACCGGCCCCAGCCATCTGATCCACCTTTTCCTGCACAGCAGGATGAAATGAGGTCACAGCTTTGCTTTGCGACTCAATGCGATGTCAAAAAAGGAAAGAGCTTTGATTTAGTCAGACCTTCCCTTTCCATGGTCAGAAATCTGACTGATCACCAGAGCTAGACTTCATTCAGAAAGAGCTGCTCCCTTCCATCCAGAGCTGAGTATTTTGGAAAACCTGCTTGTAAAATATGGGAATATTCTGGAAATAATGTTCATAAGGCGGTTTCATTTTTATAGCTAAGATGACTCACTGCCCATACCTTCTGGTGGCACATTAACAGTTAAAGATAGTTTTCTGGACATTTTAAAGCAGGTATCAGTGTAAAAGTTTTAAAATATCACTCATGCACTTGGTAAGCTTCCTAAATGCCTTCTGCTACATCCAATAGGTCTAATTAGCTAACGGCTAGTCTGAGCACATTTTGGAATAAACCATGTTGGGCCTCACAGTGGCCCAGAAGCTCTGATAAATGGATAATCACAGCCCATAATAAAGCCCCACTTTGGATAGAATGGTTTTGCCCCACCCACTCACTCAGCCAGACAATATTAAAGGGGCATTATGTAAGTTTGACATCCAAAACATGTATAGAAATAATAAATTTCTTCTTCATACATTCTCCTGCAATGCCCTGGTCCTGTAGAATGAGCCCTGGCATTTTTACTGTGATTGCCTGTTTTTCTGTAAAATCACAGAAAAAGAGAGCTGCTCGGGTCGAGCAGGCTGCTTCATGCGCGTTCACGCTCAGGCATAGCCCGTAGCATTTGCTATCAGTAGCTTTAGCAGCAGAGAGTGAGGTAGTGCCAACTCAGCGACTTTGTCGCTGTTCCTAACGACTAGTGACGAACCTAGCTACATTTCTGATGACCCTTAGCTACTTTCTTCCAGATATTTCCTGCAAATTAGCAACAAAATAGCCATTTTCGCTCCGAACCGTTCTTTGAACGTTATTTCAGCTGTCATCAAGGATGTAAATCTTACAGATAAAAAAGATGCAATGAGTGCTTTAGCTCACCTAGTAAGACACCAGACTCTTGTGCAGAAGGACCTGGGATCAATTCTGGATGTGAACATAGTTTATTTAGAGTTTATATTTTACATTAATGGTATATTTTTTACAGTAAGAAGCCCAAATTTTTATTTGAGACTCGCCGAATGGCATTGAATTCACAGATAGAAAAGATGTGTGTTCAACTTTCATTTTGGAACAATTTTTCAAGCAAGGGAAGGGGATGATCTGAGCATGCAGGAGGACTGACCCATCATAAACCTTTGTCGGCTGTGCTGAAGAGAAAGGTGCAGAACCAAATTATTTAATTAATTAGCTGTGCATTCTCCTGTCCTCTGTCCAGTGGGCCACACACACACACACACACACGGGACTGTCTTAGCTGTTGTTTTCGTTAAGGAGTGTGCACGTACAGCATGCGCGCCTCGTGCACGAGCCTAATATTGAAGCTGCCGTTACGCTTTTGGCCTGAGGGGCAATTGCGAGCATAAAAATTCAAAACTCCATAAAGTCCCTTTAAATGACAAGAATGCTGTTTGTATATGTATATGTATACATGTATATATGTGTGTATATATATATATATGTATATATATATATATATATATATGTATATATGCGTATATATATATATATATATATATATATATATATATATATGTGTGTGTATATATATATATATATATATATATATATATATATATATATATATATATATATATATATATATATATATATATGTATGTATATATACATATATACACATATATATATATATGTATATGTATATATACATATATACACATATACATTAACATATACAATCAGCATTCTTGTCATTTAAAGGGACTTTATGGAGTTTTGAATTTTTATGCTCGCGATTGCCCCCTCAGGTCAAAAGCGTAACGGCAGCTTCAATAGTAGGCTCGTGCACGAGGCACGCATGCACGTTCACGTTTGAAAGCAGCACTGATTCCAGAAACCTCAGCACAAAGTGCGTTTGTTAATCTGAGCCAGCATGACGAACAAGGGAAGCGAGCGGCAGCGGAAAGCGGGGGCGGAGTGGAGCGGAGATAGTGGAATTTTGGGGTAAGGGTCTACGTAGGGGGCGGGCGTATTACGTGAACGGACCCATCTGATTGGCCGCATATCAGAGGGGCTACATTTGATTGGTCAAACAATACTTTCGCGTAAAAAACAGAGCTGGTTTACAAAAAGTTGATGTATGACACGGATGGAAATGTTTGAACCAAACATTTATCGCCGTTTTTGACGTGCTTTGCGATGGGCCTATCGCACGTCCTGTTATCACGATGATGATAATTTTTCGATATATTGTGCAGCCCTAGTGTGTATGTATATATATATATATATATAGATATAAATACATGAATTTATTTTATTGTAATTTTTTATGCAAAAAGGATTTTGTGGTGATGTTTTTTCCCTCCCCAAAATAAATCCAAAATAGGCACACTAATACAAATTTGAACATAAAATGTTAGAAAGTATCATTTAGTAGCTACAGCTTACTGGAGATATGAAATTCATCATTCTAGAAATTCAGTTGGGGGCCACAAATGGCCCTGAGGGCTACTTTGGACATGACTGTCTTAAAGAGCCTTCTTGGTGCTTGGTACACTTTTGACACCTACACATTAAGTTTATTTTTCTTTGTTTTAATTTCTTTGTGACCAACAACAATAAAGTTATGTTAGTTCTCATTTGTGCCTGCAGATAATCTTAGAGATTCTTTTATTGTTGGTGTTTCTCTGAGGCAAGTCCCAAAGTCTCAGAGTGATCGGCATAAACCTTTAAAGCCACTCTATTGTTGATGTTTTATCCTTTCTGCAAAAATTAACTTTAACAACTAAATGTACTGAAGGATTTGAATGGTTTTGAATTAGATTTTTCATTTTTTTTCTCAGTTTACTTCTCAGTATATTCATTTTAACCAGTTTCAAGAACAAAGGGCGAAGATGATCAAAAAGCTGTGAAAGAATTCATCAAATCTTAGTGACAATGTTTTAAATATTGATTTGCAAAAGGTACTCACTTGAGATTTTCATGCAAAAATATATCTCAAAATGATGCTTTTGATGTAATTGTGCAGATTTTTGACTCTCAAAACTTAAAGCAGCATTAAAATGATCACAGAATCTTCATTTTTTCCACTCTGCGCAGACATTTGCCATTTCTGCGCTTCACGTGTCAGGTTTATCTTCACATACGTAATCTCCATGATATGCTTAGAGTTAGAAGTACTATTAAAAGTTGTCTTTCCCTGGCTTAACTCCCTAGTTTCTACATCAGCACTTGGCCTATCTCCTGTTGGCATGCTTCACACAAACAAGACCTCCCAGCTTTAGCTAAACGCTCACTCACAAATCCATCTAACATGTTTTAACTTTGCTTTTTAATATAAAGAATTAGCCGAATGGATGAAATCAGAAGAGGAGCGGTTTACGGTTCAGATGCCTCAATCTTTTCCTCTCTCTGTATCTGGGAATCATGTCAGAACGGTTCCTCTGACGAGCTTCCGGCTTTTGTACATTTGAGACAAATTATGTGTCACAATCCATCTAGGTAATGGTTACTTGTGTTAATGAACCTTCATTGCTCTTGCACCTCTTCTATCTCCAAGGCGTAACTTCCCTTTCTCCTCCACATTATTTTCTCCTGTTCTAATCATTCTCCAGATTTTTACATCTTCAATCTAAACTTTTTTTATATCACTTCCTCCAGTCTCGCACCCTTGTCTCCCCCTCCTCACTAATCTATCTGAGCATGACACCTCCCTTCCTCCTTCTTCCTCCTACTATCAGAGTGTTTTATTGTTTCAAAGCAAACGCACAAAGCAGGAAGATCCATTAAATCAGGATGTCCTCGATATGAATCCTAGGTTGTTTAGACTAAGGGGAAACTATTTAACAGCCGGCTGACAGACATGCTATAAAACCATTGGCGGGGGTTGAAATAAATAGGTGTAATGTATTGATAAGCTTGAAGCAAAAATAATGTTTTTCAGGCACATGTCCTATTTTATCAGAGGAAAACAGCTGTGCTGAAAATTTGTCACTTCACAAATGTATTGCATATGGGACGGTTATATGAGAATGTGGTCATGGCTAAAAGTTTTAGAAGAATAAAATGAGCTGAAATGTCAGTGATCATTACAGTAAATGAATGCCTTGTGAGTCAGATCTCTGTGGGAAAACAAGCTCTGGTGCTCCCTTTTCAGGAGGTAGAAGTTAGCCAGAAGACCAAAAAAGCAGAATTTTAAGGTCTATTTCTTGATATTCTGACATCTAGTCTCTGATTAGCTAACAGCAACGCAACTATACCACTGCCTCCATTTGCTTTCCAACCATGATGTTTTATCTTCACAAATAACACAAGCCTGACGGAGTTCTGCCAAGGGGTTGGAGCTGCTAATGCTAACAGTTAGCTTCAACTAAAATAGACGTTGTCTCTTGGACACCAAATCAACAGCTCCCTTCCCTATTTCGAACTAAGATGGGTGCGTCCATGAATGCTAACTTGACAATATGGCATGCAATTGTATAGCTTTTACAGGAAATGGGGTAGAAGAAGAAGTAGCAATAGATTGTTTATTAAACTTTAGCTAAAGTTTCACCATTGACCGCAGTGATTGTTGAGTTAGAAACTTGACCAGTTTCATATTAGATACAATTCAGAAGCCCTCTGCTGACCAAAAACTGCACTTAACAGTTTTGTGGAGTGGGTAGGTGCCCTATAAGGGGTGCTATCTGCCTGCTTTATGGCTGTTTGTTGTTATGCTAGCTGTTAATTTGTTCAGTTCTCTGACTGTCAATAGAAAGCACAAGAAGAAGAAAAAGAAGTTTGCTTTTTTTGTTGGCATCATGGTGGCCTGGAAGTAAAAGTACAAGAGTAATGATTTGGAGGTGAAACAAAGAGCTATAAGCAGAGTGAACATCGGTGCTACGCTGGTTTTAAAGAACTAAAGGAGGCTACAAAATCACGGACTGATGGTGACCTGGCTTTGTTGCTACTGGACTTGTAAGTAATATTTTTTTCCAACAATGTGGATCTGTTTAATTTGTGGTTTATTTTGAGTATCAGCGGGCTCATGTTAGTGTTAGCGCTAGCTACAACAAACTGCAGTAGGGTTGTTTACAGTAGTTGTAATTCCACTTTTAACCAGTAGGTTAAAGGTGCAGGAAACTGCTCAGTGTTACTTTAAACTCTTAGTGACTGATATTTAAAAAATTACATATAAAGAACTATTCTCAGTGAACTTGGCCTTAAACAAAGTAGACAGCTACAGCTGCTAGAACACGTGCACCAACAACTGTCTTACTGGTTCATTACACACAGTGAATACCTGCTGAAAAGCCTTTCTAACCCACATTGTGCTCATCAAGCTGGGTTCAGCAAACAGGAAGTAGCAAAGCTGACAACTTCCTGTATAAGTCCATCTATGGGCCAGCTCCTGTGCTTTTGGGCACAGGAGGTTTCTGTGTGTAAGTGTGTGTGTTCAACATTAAGAGTTCCATCCCCTTGGCTTCCTTCCCTCAGCCGGATTTTACTGAAGCATGGCATCGTGGGAAAGAGCGAGTTGCACCTCTGCACACCGCACCTCTTCTCTCAGCACACAACAGTCCATTTAGAAGGAGGGGGGAGTTATGAAGCCAGATCTGATGGAGCTCTCTAGAAAAGGGGTGCTACTTTCACTTCCGTTGCTGCTTGAATATTTCAAATTAAATAGCTTTTCATAAGAAAGGTTAATGTTCTGCATTGTTGCAGCCAGCAAAAACACACAGAGATGCACACAAACACACTTCCTTCCTTTCCTCTGTTTTTTCAGTCCCCAAAAACTAAATATACAACTTCATTGGACTGCAGTTAGTGCTTGGTTCTCGTCTGTGTGTGTGTGTGTGTGTGTGTGTGTGTGTGTGTGTGTGTGTGTGTGTGTGTGTGTGTGTGTGTGTGTGTGTGTGTGTGTGTGTGTGTGTGTGCGCGTGTGCGTGTGTGTGTGTGTGTGTGTGTTGCGTGCGTGCGTGTGTGTGTGTGTGTTGCGTGCGTGTGTGTGTAATGGGACATCTGAACCTTGGCTGAGTCTGTTCAGTGTGCGGCAGACTCCCAAGGAAGAGGAAGATGAGGAGGTCAAGGAGATAAGCTGTCGTCCTGTCGGCCTTCTGGATCAGCTGCTTCCTGTTTGTTTTCCCGCTCCAAAGCATTTTCCCATGACAATGAGGTGGTTTTCACCTTCGACTTCAACGGAACCGAAGTACATCCTGCGACGGATGTCGTATTGTTCTGTGACTCATCAAACGTCATCAAGCCACTGCCATGACCAGCCGCATATGTGGGGAAGCCAGAGCAGATAAGTCATCGTGCAGGAGGGTGACACAGGGATGATATTTAAAAGAAACATGACTTTTTTTCTGAAGTTATAATAGTTCTATGGCCGATACAAAACATGTCCATGAAGTTCTTTACACAAAATCCCTCTCGTAAAGTCATTTCTGTAGTTTTATTCTTGACAGTTTCAGAGCTTTGTCAATTTGAAGAAAACAAGCTGCTGTAGACCACACCCACCCACCCCTGATTGGCTGCTATGAGGAGCTTAGATATCTGAGAGGGGTCCAGACCAGTGGTAGCTGCTCTTTTATACCTGAAAGGTGGATTTATTAGAAATTTCCTGTTTGTGATGTCACAATTGGGGACTTTTTGAAATGGCTTGTTTTAGCCAACTAATTCCAAAACCCAAACACTGACAGGAAACAGAAGTTGTTTTTTTCATGTTTCGTGTCTATAGATCCAATAGAGACCCATGGCAGCAAATGCTAAGTTTTACATGATATGTCCCCTTTAAACCGATTTTAAAACTGTGCATCCTCACTTTTGTTTTTACAGATATTGATTAAGTAATCTTAAATAAATTATAACAGAAAATAATAAATGATCAAGTTCTCTAAGAATGCAAACCGATTTCTTTTTAAAACTGTGGTTTTTGATTTTGCATGATTCCTTACAGGTTTTATCTGTAAGATAACAGAACCTGCTGAAAAGATTATTATGCTATTTTTAGAGATTCTGTGAGGTCTAGATGGGTCAAAGTTCAATGCTTTATCGCTCTAACCCTTGTGAATACAAAACCACAATCCTGCTCAGGATGTAGGCCCAGACACACTGAGAAGCAGGTTAGAAACTACAAGCCAGATTATTGTTTGTTAATTAATTTATTTATTTTTTAAACCATGTACTTATCAGGGGCGTGTCCAGGGAGTGGCCTGGGGTAGCACATGCCGCCCTTGGAATCTGATTGGCCACCCCAGGTGTCACCACACTAATTTACCTTTAAATGGCTTTTCATTGTCCACAAAAGGCTTGGGGGTAAAACAAAAAAAAAAGCATAACGATTGGTGCCACCCACGCACAAAGTTGTGCTTCACCTGGGCCACCCCGTTTTAAAAGATTTGGACATGCCACTGGTACTTATTTCAGAAATTTAAAAATATATGTATTTTAGAAAAACTCAGCTACAACTCTGAAGCTCTTATTTGAAGTCATTGACTCTGGAGGCAGACGTTGCAGATTTGCAACGTTAAAACCGACCTACCTGGTTACTCCACATACGTATTTCATGAGCATTTTTTTACCCAGAAGTACCTCTGAAGGACTAAGTTGTTCGTCCTTTTATCAAACCTTATTCTCAGCCTGAAAGGGTTAATGGAATTCAGCATTTTTGTGTATTTATCTCTTCCTAAAATCAAAGACCAGGAAGTTATATCATCCTTCTGTCTTAAAAACTGTCTGGAGAAACAACATATTCAGCTCTAACTCACACAGCTGTTGGATTCTGGAGCCAAAAGATGTTGGATTTAATGGTTTCTCTCATGGTTTTTGTTTTTCTGTTGTTAATTTTTCATGAATCATTTATTAACTTACAGAGCACCTTCATACCACCAGTCAAAGTTTCCTGCAAAATATTCAATAAATCAATAAACCAACAGTTTCCAGTCGGTGCTGCAGTTGTTCACATGATTCCCAGGATGCAAAGTTCATATTTGTTTTGAAATATTCTCAGGTTAAGTTGGAAATCTGGACTTCTGCAAAAATCTTGGAGAAAGATGCAGACGAATCCTAAAAGACTAAAATTGTGTACAGTGCTGAACGGAGTGGGATTTTTTATGTTTTGTCGGTGTAAGAATTAATGAACAAAATCCATCCATCCATTTTCTTTTTTTTTTCTTTCTTTTTTTTTTACCGTGTCCTGTCTGGCTGTGAAGCAAGCAGAATTGATGTCTGAATGCTGGTAACAAGCCTTACAGATTTATTCTCAGGTGGAGCATTAAAGTGTCTGCTTATAATGTCACGCCTGATGCTTAAAACTTTATTGTTATTGTTGTTGAATGCTTTGTAATTCCGACCAGACACGGAGACAGAGGTGAAAGAGAAAGGAAAATAAAAGGTGGGGAGAGAGGAGGAGGAGGGGGGGGGGGTCCACAAAAATAAACAATAATGAACAAGAGTCTGCTTCTAGACCTGCAGAAAAAGACAAAAAAAAGCAAAAGGGCAAAAAAAAATGGGACACAACAACAATACAACAAGATCTAGCTATCACTGCGTCAACTTGATGAAGAAATATATAATCAACATTGTTTAACTGAAGAATCATGATAATAAATCACAGTGCATTAAGTGCCCACCATAGTCTTAAGACATGTGTTTAACGTGCCCAAGCCCATACTTTTGAGAGCACCATGTGAGCACCTGTGTGTGTACACATGCTTGTTTATGTAAGGTTTCTCTATAGGAGCGTCCAACAGAGAGTGTGAGGGACCACAGATCCGCCCCCCAAAGATGCGCAGGAGACGGGGGGAGCTCCAAGTCTCAGAGATCCAGGCGCTGCCCCAGAACACAGGAACCCCAAGGAGACTGCAACCAGAAAGCCACCCCCCCCCCCCCCCCCCCCCCCCCCCCCGAGAGGCACAGAGGATTGCCCCTGGGGGCCACAACCAGCAGCCGGCAGAGTCCCGGGAGACATCAGCGGCAAGCCCTCAGGTCCGCCCGCAGCCTCCCACCCCCTAGCCGGCCGAGCCCAGGACCCAGCGACCCGGGACCCAGGGGTGACCACCCCGCTGGGGACCCAGCAGAACCCAGGGACCCAGACCCCCACCAGGCTGAACCCGCTTTGTCCACGTAGGGTCACCGGGGGGGTGGGGGGGGGGGGGGGGGGGGGCTGGTTCCTATCTCCAGCTGTCAACGGGCAATCAGGCGGGGTACACCCTGGACAGAGAGCCAGTCCATCGCAGGGCAACACAGAGACACACAGGACAAACAATTATGCACACACACACACACACACACACACACACACACACACACACACACACACACACACCTAAGGACAATTTAGACAGACCAATTAACCTAACAGTCATGTTTTTGGACTGTGGGAGGAAGCTGGAGTACTGGATAGAACCTACGCATGCACAGGGAGAACATGCAAACTCCATGCAGAAAGACCCCAGGCCGGGAAGCGAACCCAGGACCTTCTCGCTGCGGCAACAGATCTAACCAGTCCTAATGAACAAAATACTTTAGTGAAATTTCTTTGTGAAAAGTATTCTGTTTTTGTGTTAAGAAAGTACAACCTTGTTGCTTGGTTTTGAGTATTTCTTTCTCGGCTGACTGGAGGGGTGTCAGTCCTTCTCTTTTCAAATAAACCAAAGAGGGACGTAGTTACTGTTTACAATCTGTGAGCCTGCGAGTTTGTCAAGTCTGCATCTAGCTAGCGCTGCAGCGCCGGCATTAGTAATTGGACACCAACTGATAGAAACTCCAGAGCTGTTCAAAGAATCAAGGCTAGTAAACAGGATCAACCCCTAAGAAGCATCTTTTTGTTTTACTCTAAAATTGGGTGAAACAGACTAGAGGCTAACATTGAGCTAATGATGCTGACAGTGAATTAGAAGCTAATTGTTGATTCTAAAAATACCTGATGTCCTAAGTAAGTAAGTCCTCCCCACAGTAAAACATCCAAGAGTGCTAACACCAGATGTGACCATGTATTTACCTACTCAACTTACTGTATATAATTCATCTTCGCTTTTCAGCAACACTGAAAAGCGAGCACTTCTGACTCTGATCCATAACTCACAACAGCCATGAAGCTCACGGAATGGCAGTGAGAAAGTGAGTTTTTGTTTATTAACTCATTCACTGCCACTGCCAATGCCAACAGCATTTTTTTACCATTTGGGCGTCGGAACGAGCCCCCGCGCTGAGAAAACAAACATCTTAGCTCTGAAGACAATCTTCATCCGCATATGTCCCACGTCACATGATCAGGAAGCAGAAAATCCATGTGTTAGGAGATCGTTTTGTGCCGTTCCTGTAAAAAAAAAGTGAGGCGCGAACCGGAAAAGCGTCTGCCGATCACAATTCGGAAACGGATTATGAAAGAACAGATAATGCTCGAAACATGCGGATTCTTCTTGATTTAAGAGGTGAGTCTCCTCTTTGTTTTGGTTGTTTTGGCGTCGACATCATCCTAGCGCACAACGTTCTGTGACTCTTAAAAAAACAGTAAGAATGGCGAGAAACGCTGGCAGCGAAGGCCTTTGGCAATCAGGAAATGGCTGGCAGTGAATGAGTTTAAAAGGACTGCAGTACCCAATTCCGACCACAGTATGTCAGTTGAACTTCTTTCTTACATATTACACCTTTAAATTCTCTTAACAAATCCACAGTTGTTTACACGTCCACTGGTTTAAACCACAGTAGATGCACACAATGGAATGCAAAGCTAGAAAAATATACATGACTTTAAGACAAAGGTATTCTTCAACTCTCTTTCAGGCTCCACAAAGTACTTTAAATGAAAAATAAACCACTAACATATTTCATGTCATTTTGGCAATGTGTTTAGGAGGTGCAAAAGTAGCAAAAGTCCACACTGTGAAGCACTAGAAGTGGTGTCAAATTTTCCAAAGATTTTCCTAAATCAACTGAATAATGTCGGCTTTGTAGGCATTTATTTTTATTTTAGACATTTTGCTGAAAGTTTAACAGGATAGAATGTAAAAGGTGTTCACCGCATTTCTTTCGGGTTTTATTAACATTCACGTTGCAAAAGGATTGGAGTTAAGGGAACATGTTGCAACAGAAACGGATTGTTTTGGGATGTTGTGTTTTGACACGACAGTCAGAATCAAACACCATCTGCCACATAAACATCCTTCTTACATGACCTATCTGTTCAGTTATGCTTCATTTCAGAGACAAAAAACTTCGGCCAAGTCGAGCATTTTCCATCAATAGCCATATAGACCCCGTGGCTCTGATTCAAAACAGACGCTGGATGCATGTGTGACATATGTTAAATGCATCCAGTAAACCATTTTGACTGTTGAGGAAATCATAAATACTACATTTGCACGATTTGAGCCTCAGGTACACGACTGCTGGCAGCATTGTGAGGTGATTCTGGAATTGAGCCTTTGGCTTTACAAAGAACGCTGTATGAGCTACCAGTGATTCGCTTCCATACAAGGGAGGTATTCTCCCATTTAAAGCAGTAATTCTCTTTTACTGATTTTTTTTTCTCTAAGCCGTTTCCCCAAAAAGCTCAGGGCACAGGTTTTTCAAAGGGAGACTTGTCCATTTGAAAAATGTCCAAAACATTTATTCACCAGGACGGAAAATAAATTGGGGTGTGCTCAGTAGTGACACGGGGATCTTTGACTTGTTCAAGCAATTTTTAATAACAAGAAATGGAAGAGATGACAACATATTTACTAAACCTTGCAAATAATTGGCTATTTTTATGTCCAAAATGATTTCTGACTTGTAAGCCCGCTAAAGTTAGGAACCTGCCCCCTAGTATATGGTGTGGCCTCTGCTGCACCACTCCCCTTAGGCATACAACACCAGGGACTAGGGGGTTAGGGCCTGGTAGGGCACAAGATTGGGTGGCTGGGGCCGCCTAACAGTGGTCTCTCCCTTCAGCCTCCAGCTCCAGCCCTTGGCCTGCCTCCACAATTTGAATTGCTTTATGACAGGCCAGGGGAGGGTGATAGAGGATGGGGAATCTGCTACCTGTCAGTGGTAGGACCCCCTCCATCTTGACCATCCCCCCAATTTCAATGCTCGTTAGACATATGCATCACCACACACCAACCTACATTACCAGACACGCACAACATTGATCCACCTGTAGGAGAGTGGTGATGGCTGAGACTTCCCTCCCGCAGCTTCAGCCCTCTACCCTCTGTCGGCCTGGCAGGGTTGGGGATCTGGAGCTGCCTGTGGGGCTATACGGGGATGGATGGGTGGGGATGGGAACTCTTACTTACTGTTCTTTCTTCTATTACGTAACTCTGGGAGCTCTACAAACCTGGAAGCTCAAAGGCACTGATGTTTACAAGCTGACCTCACATGGCAGCTTTCTCATTTTGTTTTATTTTTTGAATACAATCAAACTCTCCTTACTGTTGCTAATTTCTTTTTTCCCTCAGACCCATGGCTTAATATTTTCCTCGGTAAGTCATGTTGGTGGAGTGTGTCAAACACTGGATGCAGGGACTTGGCGATATTAAAACTGTGGTTAAGAAAGGGGGGGTTGGGTGTTCATTTGTCACTCTTCCAGGCAACCACCGTTTAATTTCATTCCCAAACTTTCCGTGTTATTATTTAACTGTTGCTACGTACTGTCACAATCACATTGTGCACAAAGTCACCCTCAGAACCAACCAACAGAAAGACTTGTGTGCAGGACTTGCCTACAGAGGACTGAGTGGTCACTGTGTTTCCCATCATTCTCCGTACGCACAGATAGCCCTAGATGAAAAAGCAAGGTGGTGCGCGTGCAACTCTGACCAGAAAATCTGCTGCACTGCTTAGGATACCCACCGGTCGTCCACATCACAGCAACCACAGATTTCAGAGCTCTGTAATCACGGCACACAAACCTATTTTAGAGCAATCTGACTATGGATTAGACAGCAAATTGCCAGGGATAGTGGATGTTTCCATGGAGAGGTTGGAAGTTGCTTATAAAAACAATAAACAGAGTTAGATTCAGGTTGGACACAAGAGGGGTGGCAGTGGCAGTTGGAGGAGTGTGTTATTTTATTATGTCCAAATTCATCTAAAATGAGGTAAGAAGATAACTCTGTTGTTTCAAATCTGTGAAAAAAATTTAAATTCTTTTGTTTCATCTTCTAACTCCTCTGAGCCGATCTGTTTTATGACGTCTTCCTCGTGCACGATTAATCAGCTGGGTGTAAAGACAAGCTGACTCTGATGTAAATGTTTATACTCAGTCGAGCTCACAGATATGTGTTGGAGGCCCAGAAACCGGTTTCAAATCTTCCCAATTCATCACAGAGCTTGTGGTTGCAGCTGTCGCAAGACAAGTCAAGTCAACCCAAAAATTATCCCCTTCAAAGATCAAAACATGAAAACCGCCTTGATCCCTTCTGTCTTAAACAGTCAGTTGTGTTTAAATCAGCTGAAAACTGCTTCGAGTGCATCATTTTGTAAAATACAGAGAAAAGGGACCAATTAGGATATTTTTGGATGGTGTTACTATGTAACCAAGACAACACTGCCTTTGTGTTGAAGATTAAAAAATAAATAAAACTGTCAAAAGATATAAAACACAGTAATATCAACATATCTAGCCTTCCTGTGCAGGTCCTTCCTTTGTCGCACAAATACGGTCAATGTTGTAATATTTTACCATCATTACCTTTCATTTCCAATTGATTAAGCAGTTCCATAAATATTTACTTCCCAGCACTTTTCTCAATAGATACACTATGAAAGACATTCTTGTGATGTGTCATGGGTAGCATGTGACATCAGCGTATGTTGATTAGGGTTAGGGTTGCCAATTTGTGGAGGTCGGAGGGACCGGTGGCGCCAGTGCCTGACTACAATGTAGCCCATAACCAGCAGGGTGTGAATGTGTACATGTGAGGGTGAATAACTTTTAAAGCACCTTGGGGAGGTTCTAGGACTCTAGAAGGCACTGTGTCAAATACAGTCCATTTGATAACTTGGACTGTCAACCTCTGCCCCTGTTCCTCAGCATCGCCTTGCTTCTGTGGGTGAAAGTTTATCAGCCGCAAAATACTCACAAATCAGAACCAAAACGCTGTAACTAGAACTATTGCAGGAGACACACATCTTTTTCATGTTTGAGTGGAATGTTTTCTTAAGCCTTGATGAAATTTCAGTACACAATGGTTGCATTAAGAGCTGTGCTTTACTGAGCTGAATATGACAACATGTCAGTGCTCGCTTAAAAGACCAAAAAATCTGGTAAACACACAAAGCCCACATGCAGATGTTGTGTAAATCATTGCAGGGAGAAAGGACTCTGCCCTGGCTCCATCAGTGATAACTGGTGTAAATTATGGAAGAAATAACATCACCGTGCTGTAATTTATCTCCACAGTGGCTGGGTCAGCGCCGACAGAGTCAGTACTTTGAGTTTCTCTCATGAGGTCATCCAGAGATCTTGTTTTTGTTGCAGATCAGTTTCCAGAAGAAGAAAAATTAATTTATAGAGTAATTGCTTCCATTTTCAATTACATTAAAAATAATCTCTGTCACGATCTGCCCCTGCCCTCCTGACTGTGTCTCTCTCCTGCCCTGATTAGTCCATATTGTTCTCACCTGTCCCTCGTTAACCTGCCCATGTTTTCCTAATTAGCCTTGTGTATTTATACCACCTGTTTTGCTCCTGTCCTTTGTTGGATCATTGTATGTGCATGTCTCGTTTTGTCCTGTCGCTCCCGTTGCTATTAAACCATTTTTATTTCATCCGTGCCTGCTCTTCTGCCTCCTGGAACCTTCCACCACACTTGGTCCACCATCTCCACCCTTCACAACATGACAATCTGTCTATTTTTCTAATTTATGAAGAATTTTTCATAGAAATAAATCTCAATGAGAGCCACGTCACTAAAAGTCATGACCACAATTTTAGGTGGTTAGCGCTACACTTCCCAGAAACAGACTTGGCTTCTAATCACCTCTAAGGCAGGGGAGAGCGCGCTCACCTGTGCTCCAAATGATCAATTTCCTGCACATCAGAAAACACTGGCAACAAAGGCAGGAAAGAGTTTAAAAACAGGCGGCTTTGAAAGTTATGAGTGGTGTGTGTGTGTGTGTGTGTGTGTGTGTGTGTGTGTGTGTGTGTGTGTGTGTGTGTGTGTGTGTGTGTGTGTGTGTGTGTGTGTGTGTGGTGGAGAAATATGGGCGCCATGTGGGGTTGAAGGTGTGAGAGGAAACCAACAGGCCTTGGAGGCACATGGTACTTTGATGACTGCTGCAGCGCCTCACACTGAGCTGCAGGTGTCCACGGCAACCATAAAAAGACCCCAAACACAGGAGTTCTTGTTCACACTAATACAATAGTGCTACAATATTTCATTTGTGCTATGTGTCCATCAGTTAAAATAAAATAAAAGTCATTCCTGCATGCTGGAGATGACTTGTGAAGATTTACCAGCTTTGTTCAGTTTGGAGAGATGGCAGAGGGTGATGTTTTTCATGAGACCCTTCGTTTGGCCTGACTGCCTCTTTGGTCTTTCTTTCATTTCGCCCATCTGTCACACTGCTGAACATGCCAGCATTGTTTTATTGTTTTATTCTGGGTAATGCTAAAAGCTGCCCTTCTGATGTGGTAAATCTCTGAGGGGGCTTTCAGCCGTGATGAAACGGGAGATTTGGGAGAGCTCTACATCCAGGAATATTTCATGTTGTTGGCCAAAGGAGGGAAATAAACAGTGAGAGCTAAAACCCTGCAAGAAATATTATCTAGGATTGTTAATTAGATTTAATTATTTTATTTATGAATTCACATGCCTACTAACATTTTCAGTAAGATAAAGGGTGTACAATTTTACAATACATTGTATTTCCCTGTAAGTCCTACAAAGTACTTAGACACAGTGTCTTTGTCTGCTTCTGTTGTTCAAAAGTGAAGCCAAAACCTTCTATTTACAGGCGCTGTTATGTTGTATTTTAGAGTCAGAGGTGCAAAGTTTAGGTATGGAGAGAAATCAGAATCAAAAGATTGACGCTTGTACAACTAGATATGTGGTTGTGTTACTGGAGAAGTGTGTGTGTAACTAGGTATGCGAGTGTGTAACTAAATATGTGAGTGTGTAACTGGATACCTGTGTGTGTAACTAGGTATGTGAGTGTGTAACTAAATACGTGAGTGTGTAACTGGATACCTGTGTGTGTAACTAGGTATGCGAGTGTGTAACTAAATATGTGAGTGTGTAACTGGATACCTGTGTGTGTAACTAGGTATGCGAGTGTGTAACTAAATATGTGAGTGTGTAACTGGATACCTGTGTGTGTAACTAGGTATGCGAGTGTGTAACTAAATATGTGAGTGTGTAACTGGATACCTGTGTGTGTAACTAGGTATGTGAGTGTGTAACTAAATACGTGAGTGTGTAACTGGATACCTGTGTGTGTAACTAAGTATGTGAGTGTGTAACTAAACATGTGGGAGTGTAACTTGTTCTGCGAGTGTGAAACTAGATCTGTGCTTATGAAACTAGATAAGTGTGTGTGTAACAAGATATGAGTGTGTAAAAAGAAATGTCCATATGTAAATAGGTGTGTGTGTGTGTGTGTGTGCGTGCGTGCGTGCGTGTGTGTGTGTGTGATTTGTTATTTGTTACACATGCACAAATCATTTCACAAAGTTTTGAGTCTGAATTCTCTCCATACTGAGATTTTTTTAAACATCAAATAACTAATTACAGCATAAAACATAAAAATTATTATATTATGTTCACTTTTCTTCAGGATATACATCAGCCGACAGCTAAGATGTTTTTATTTCTGCTTTAACTTCCTGTTTACATTTGGATGTCAATGTTCTGAAAGGCCCCAGCAAATAAGACGGGTTTAAATTACTTGTACTGATTAGATACGCTTCAAAATGTCAAGCTGGAGATCAAACCAACTGTCCAAGTAAATGAGGATAACGTTTCATAGTAGTCCTTTCATCATGTTCGTCATCATCTCTGCAGATGGTAAAAAAAATGACGATGATAGTTTTCTTCAGTGTTTTAATGCTGAAACTGAACAAAACAATGAATGAAAACCAAAAGTGCTAAAACAAATGTGCACAATGTGGCCATTCTCTTACATCTTCATGCCCTCCTGTTTGCAAACTTACTCTACTTTCACTAGGAATCACTGCTGTTTTAGCAGTTTCACAAATTGCAATGGATTATATTCCTAAATGAAATTATGAGACATAAAAGTCACGTTCAAAGACAAGTCGCCAGATAAAATCTCTGAAACATCTGCGAGGCTGCTTTTTATTATCAGAAATGCAGAAAAGAACAAAACAAAAATGGCATATCTTGTTTTTCCTCCTTCACTGCTTGCATGCCTGCTTTTGTTTGTTTGCGTGTGACTGTTAATGTATATCAGTTTCATTCAGGGACTGTTTCTTCTGAGTGCCTGTCTATTGTGTGAGAGGGTCTAATTTGGAGTTGATTCACAAATCGAACACAGCCAGCAGAGCTGTGATCAGTCCCAGGCTGCATAGAAGATTTCAGGCTGCTTCAAGTCATTTCACTTTTACAGGTGGTTTTCATTTTAACCACAGTATAATCTTTAGAGCCTTGTCCTATTTATTTTTCTGGCCTCTGCATTTGGATTCACCCTCATTTTTTATTATTTGACCATACTACCGTGTTCCCACTTACCCTTATTAAATCTTTGAAGCACTCTTTCACAATTTATGAGCTCTTTTAAATGGAAATGTGCTAAAACGCTACTAGTTCTACTGGTGGGATATTTATGTTTATGTATCACTCTGCAATATTATCAGGTTTATCTTTAAAAGTATATATTTTTCTAAACTGGCTAAAAAAATTAAGAGCTTTGAGAAACATTCTTTGATTGTCTATGGTACAAATAGCTCTGTATATTGAGTCATTCTGTAACGAATGTTGCCCGGTGACAAACCTTTCCCCATTTTCTTTGTTTTCAACCTTTTTTGCATTGATTCCTTTTTTGTGCACAGAATCAAACAATGGCTCGTCCTCTGCAGTTGCTTTTCAGATCCAGATGCAAAAATTACCCTGAAACTCCAACAAGTCTGCTCATGGACATTTGAGCAGAACAACAAAAATATTGAGGTGGAAGGAGACAGATTGTGCAGCCAGCAAGTGGAGATGCATCAGTGGCTGTAGACCTTGTTTACTTTTCTAAAGCTTCCCTTTCAAGCCACAAATCAGTGAGTGTTTTGGTTGATTAGCTTCTGTGGGTTTTTACAAATGAACTAATGAGATGTTTTAGTCGTAAAACCCCGAAAACTCCAAAATCTGTTAGAAAATCCGAGCCAGAGTGCCACAGAGTCAAAATGTGATTTATTTGATTTCACTTCAGCTACTTTAGTTCACCGTCAGGCTGAAAACGGGCCTTACCTTTCCCACAAACAATTATGACCCTGATCAGCTGAATACACACACACACACACACACACACAGTGTGTGTGTGTGTGTGTGTGTTGTGTGTAAGCAGGAGGATGTATGTCTGCTACCCATTACAGCACGTGAGTGAGAAAGTGTTAGCTGTTCAAAGATCTCCAAGCAAAGGCTGCAATTTACTAAATCTGTGTTTAGGATGTGCGCCTGGATTTTGTGAAGTGCATGCACTGGCTGACCATTTGGCATGGTGTGTGTGAGTGTGTGTGTGTGTGTTTTAACCCACTTAAATAGAGGGTTCGGTAGCAAACCACATCAATGTTGCCAGACTATTTAAAACTCATTCAGTCCGCTAAAATGGCTCCACGTAGTAATGTCACGTGTACTCTAAAAACATCTTTATTAACTCTCACACACATTCAGCATCAGCGCGGGAAGAGGAGCATCTTTTTTTAAACAGATCAATGTTTGTTTAAAAAGAAAAACTGAAACTTTACTTCAACACATTTTTCCAATTGGGTAAGGCGTTTGCTGACTGCAGTGGGAAAGGTCACCCAGACCCAAAGTGGAAGGAATTATTTCATCACAACTGTTGATGTTGCTCATAAATCTTTGAAAACAATCGTAACTGGAGGTTCTGAGCTCTGAAAGTTTCATAACCTTTTGTTTGTTAAGGTTGTGAGTGCTGATGTTTGAAGAATGCAACTATTGTGAAAAGAAGCAGAAGAACAAGTGGTACAAAGAGTGTGGATCAATAATTCCAGTTCACACATCGATGCAATCATAGCAATTTATGACCTGATTCTCGCCTGCCAACTGTCTTAACCCTGAAGTAAAATGTTAAAAGAAAATAAAAAATTAAATAACTTTAAAAAGATGTAAACTTTACTATCTGACCCTGTTCTACGATATAGAGCAGATAATCTTATATAAGTTTTACTTTCCCCATGTCCCTCCCATGGCCTCCACAGCAAAACAAATAATTTATGCAAGTCCTTTTTAGAGTGCTGAGTGAGAGCTGTGTATAGAAAAAGAAGAAGAAGAAGAAGAAGAAGAAGAAGAAGAAGAAGAAGAAGAAGAAGAAGAAAATATAATTTCTATAGTGCCTCTCAAGATAAAAATCACGAGGTGCTTCACAAAAACAAAAAATATAAAAATTGTAAAAATTTAAAAAAGCAGGTGATGTATATCAACAGCGACGTTCCCAGCCTGCACTACGGAGTTATGCAGATGACTCAGCTTAGCACACCAACTTAGCTTGAATGCTAACTAGACCTGTTGAATAATGTCAGTCTGTAAACTTCAAGCTAACTGTGGGAGAGGAGGGAGGGGAATGAGAGGGGATTCATCTTTTGTGTATTAGAGCTACAGGATTAGCGTAGCGGTCGACCTTATGCTACATCAGATTATTGTTTTGGCCTGCTCAGCAGCCCGGCCTCTGCCAGTGGGCCCCAGGCAGCTTTGCTACGACGTAGCTCATTATCACCAGTGAGTGAACGCGTGTGTGTGCACTGGTGGATGACTGAGTGATTGTGTTGCGAAGTGCCTTGGGGGTTGTAGAACCCTAGAAAGCACTATATCATTTTATCTTTCCTGAGAATTTCTCTTGTCCGATGGCTCCATCTAGTGGCTGACAAACATATCGCACAAAAAGTCTGTCGATGTGTTTTTTTAAGATGGCAACTTCACAATTCTTGTTTATGAATGTGTTTCTGTAGCCGACAAACAGAGCTAAAACACGTTGTTTTACAAGTATTATTCTCATGTGATGTTGTGTTTTCATATATTTATATTTTAAAGACTTTCTTGTCCGTGAAAAGTTCATCAACTCCGCATCAGCCGAGGTACTTCCTTAAACTTGAAGCATGTAAGCGGTAGTCTAACACTATTGGTTAGTTCTGGTTGGTGCTCAGTTTCCTATTACTCAGAGCTCTGCGGGGCAGGGGGCGTGCTTAGCTAAAAATAAATAAATACATTTAAAATGGCGTATTGCTTACATAATAGGGATCCTAAGTCTCCTCCCTTTGCGGTCGGCTCATGGGTCCCCGGAAGAACGAAAAAAATGAATGCAAGTCAACAGGGCTAAAAGCGCTATTTTCTAATCCGCTTTGCGTTAGACCCTGGATCGCACATATGTTGTAATGCAATTTAAATTAAAAGTAATGATGGGTGTTTCGACCATGCAAGTCACGTACTTTGAGATTTGTCAGCTTGTAAAAGTTCGTAATTAGCAAGACTACACACCAGAAATCGGCACGTCGCATATGTGACATCACCACATAATCTCCTCTTCCCTAACGTAGCTGCTACTCACCACATGGCCAGATTTATGGTGGTTCTTTCCTCCTGGGATGTTTGCTGACCTTACAGCCATTTTCCCTTCGTTTTCTCCGTGTCTGGTTCGATGACGTCACCTTCGTGAAGCGTATTTGTAGTCCTGGACTTATTTTCACACAAAACCTAAAATAGCGTTTCCCCCTGTTCGAAAATAAGCAAGTACTTGGTATCAAAATGTGTCTTTAAAATTCACGGACATCATATGTAAAATCCATGGAAGAAAATAAGCGGAAATAGAAAATAGGTTTTTTAGCCCCACTGACTTGCTTTAATTTTTTGTTCTTTCGGGGACCCACGATACGGAAGTAGATGGGCATGACTTAGACTTATACACTTATACGGATTTCTGAAAAATCATCGATACTTTCTGAAAGGGGAAAACTCCAGCACGATACTTTAAAAGACATTAAAGGTTATCTCTAACATATGAGCACCGATGTTTACGTGTAGTTTTTGGATCATGTCTCTTAATGAAGGGACTTGCTTTTGATCCACTCTAATGGGTCCATGAAAATAAATAAAATGTCCTGCACAAAGCATCTGGTTTGCTGCTCAGCAGTCAGAATGTAGATCAAACCCAAAGAACTTATTGGCCGAAGCTTTACACTTCATGTGGCATCAATGTTGGACTTTTTTTTTTCTTTCTTCTCATGAGATAAAAATAGGAATACATTGTCTTTGAATAGAACAATAAGCTCCAAACAAATAGTTGAACAGACTTTAAGTGCTTGTTTGTCCAACTTTATGTGCATGTCTGTGGTCTGGGAGAGTATTCATGAAGCTGGTTTCTGGCTCAGCTAAGAGCTGGATGGCTGGTATGGATTTATATTTGACCAGTGGTTTCCTCACAGTGACGTGCCAGCTGTCACAGGTTCAGTTGAGCAAAATTTAGACTAACTGAAAGGGGTTCACAGTATTTTGACAGAATTACAATTTTTCAACCAATTATTTTGATTTTTTTCGCAGCAGTCATAAAGCAAAATACTGGATCTAAAGTTCAAACCAGTAGTTTTTTTAATATCTTCAAAGAGACTTGCAGCTGGATTTTTAATCCATATGACACCAGATATGTGTCGATGATGGTGAAAAATTATTTAAAAATATAGTTTTTAAAAAGCTGCAATAGCATAGTATAGCTATAAATATGCTGTGAAAAATTTAAAACAAAATGAAAAAAATAAAGAAATAAAACGAATAAATTGATTTTCTTGCATTTGTCTAAAAACCTCCACCAATACCACCTTTTGGTCCAAAAGCAACCAACAGACCTTCTGGATGCTGGTCTCGCACTCCCCTGGATCCTCTATTGCTTACGCACTCATGCATTTAGCAACAGAACACCACTGATGTGAGAGGGTTGTGGTTCAATAATATCAGAGAAGGAGAAACAGCCGGCTGCTACCACTTCTACTTTAGGACAAACTACCAGAGTCCCCAAAAGAAAAACACCATTTGAAGACAGAGACAAAGAAAGAAGTTTGGACCTATAACGGTGACTGGTGTTTAGCACTATCTGGTTTCCCCCGGCAATTTGGGTTTTCGGTTCTGGCAGAACTCAAGGAAGATACCAGAGGGGAGGGGTGAGTGTTCTGTGACAGTGTTTACGTTCAAAACCTAGCTTGTTCTGGAGATTTTGTATAACAGCTGTAAGACATCCTAAACAGATTTGATTAAGGTTATGTTTAGTGGTGTGTTTGGGAAACTGAAACAGCTAAAGTAAATCAAATTTTGAGAATGTTTGCTGTTTTTCTGTTCTGAGGAAACAATGCCAAATCTATCGTAGCAAAAACGATCAATCACTCCAACAATTGGGGAGGAACCAACTGTGCTGTCGAAGGTATCTAATTTCTCCTGGGTACCAACATGTGGAGGCTGAATGTACACATCTGCTGTGTGGAGGATTTGAAGTCAACTCAGGACTTGCTGGAAAGATAAAATGTCTCAGTTGACCTGGGAATGACAGGGAATCCATCAGGAAAATTAATTTGGACACAGGGACTTTGGATGCCTTTAATTCTTCTGCTGCTACTGGTAACTTGATGAAAGCCGCATATCATGGATGGAGGGATGAAGGGATGAAAAGATGGAGGAAAGGAGGGATGGATCATCTATCCATTCATTTATCTGGTTAGATGAATGGATGGATGGATTAATTGCTGGATGGATGCATGGATGTCAAGACAGACAGATGGATGGTACGATGGATGAATGGATGGGTGGGTGACAGATGATTGAATGAATGGATGACAGAAAAATGGGCTAATGGATGGATGGATGGATGGCGGACGGACAGATGAACGGATGGGTGGATGACAGATGGACAAATGGATGGATGGATGATAGATGGATGGATGAATGACAGATGGATAGAAAGATGGATGGATGATGGATAGATGGATGGATGACAGATGGATGATGAATAATGGATGGATGGATGATAGATGGATGGATGATGGATAGATGGATGGATGACAGATGGATGATGAATAATGGATGGATGGATGATAGATGGATGGATGAATGACAGATGGATAGACAGATCAATAGATGGATGGATGGATGGACAGATGGATAGATGGATGGATGGATGAATGACAGATGGATAGATGGATGGATGGATGAATGACAGATGGATAGGCAGATCAATAGATGGATTGATGGATGGACGGACAGATGGATGGATGGATAGATGGATGGACGGACAGATGGATGGATGGATGGATGACAGATGGATGGATGAATGACAGATGGATAGACAGATCAATAGATGGATGGATGGATGGATGGATGGATGGATGGATGGATAGTACACTCCAATCAACCCCACCACAGAGTTCCTACATATCCAACATTAAAAACAGCAGATCTTCTGGGAAACAGCCAGTAAAATGATCGTTCACACATGTCTGTGTTCAAGAACTTTACTCTTGGCCAGATGTTTTCTGTAAATGCACATGTTCATGTTCATGTGTGCTTGGGATGCGCTGATTTTACTCACAGGACCAACATCAATCACTAGCAGACACGAGAAAGATGTTATCGCTGTTCCAGTAGACACGAATAATTCTGGAATAACAGCTGGCACGAGATAAGGACAAAAACAGCCTATAGCACCATTCTGTGTCCTGAAACTTTCCACCCACATGCCTTAGATACAGGGTCTCACACACTCCAGAAGGTTCCTGTCCCAGGCAGATGCAGGCATAGCCAGGGCTAGAGCACAACTCACAATTTCACTTTTTATTGGAGACAAAAAAAAAAAAAAAAAAACGAGAGAAAAATTCCTTGGTGCTGCAGGGACAACAAATTCACCACTTCATTCTGGGATTTAATTCATCCCAACTCCAGCAAGTTAAGTGGTTCACAAAACTTTAGGTAGTTTTGTCAAAATTTATATTGCAAATAATTATAGATGGTTAAGTGAAGATGGCAAGTTAAGAAACCAAAAAAATAAAACTACGTGTAAAGAAGTTGGTTTACCTTTCTTGGGTTAAATTTTTTGTGTGTTTTTGTTTAGAATTTGTTCCCTAAAAACCTAAAATCTTTGAAACCTGCATAACATTCCTCTGTCCCACAGGCTGCAACAGCTGTTTTGGCTACATGTCATTGGTCTACATTAGCTCCAAGATGCACGAAGCTTACTAAAATTTGCAAATATTTTTAATTTTATTTAAATGTGAGAAAGCAGTAAAGAATTCATCTAAGAACTCACATGCATAGGTGTTTCCACCACAAGGGCTTTGTCAGAGTTTTCCTAACTGTATCTAGATACACACTCACCTAAAGGATTATTAGGAACACCTGTTCAACTTCTCTTTAATGCAATTATCTAATCAGCCAATCACATGGCATTTGCTCCAATGCATTTAGGGGTGTGGTCCTGGTCAAGACCATCTCCTGAACTCCAAACTGAATGTCAGAATGGGAAAGAAAGGTAAATGACCTGAATTTGATATAGCACATTCTAGAGTCCAGGAATCCCCCAAGGTGCTTTACAACACAATCAGTCATTCACCCATTCACACACACATTCACCCGCTGAAAGAAAGGTGATTTAAACAATTTTGAGCGTGGCATGGTTGTTGGTGCCAGACGGGCCGGTCTGAGTATTTCACAATCTGCTCAGTTACTGAGATTTTCATGCACAACCATTTCTAGGGTTTACAAAGAATGGTGTGAAAAGGGAAAAACATCCAGTCTGCTGCAGTCCTGTGGGCAAAAATGCCTTGTTGATGCTAGAGGTCAGAGGAGAATGGGCCAACTGGTTCAAGCTGATGGAAGAGCAACTTTGACTGAAATAACCACTCGTTACAACCGAGGAATGCAGCAAAGCATTTGTGAAGCCACAACACGCACAACCTTGAGACAGATGGGCTACAACAAAAGAAGACCCCACTGGGTACCACTCATCTCCAGTACAAATAGGAAAAGGAGGCTACAATTTGCACTAGCTCACCAAAACTGGACAGTTGAAGACTGGAAAAATGTTGCCTGGTCTGATGAGTCTCGATTTCTGTTGACACATTCAAATGGTAGAGTCAGAATTTGGCGTAAACAGAATGAGAACATGGATCCATCAAGCCTTGTTACCACTGTGCTGGCTGGTGGTGGTGGTGTAATGGTGTGGAAGATGGTTTCTTGGCACACTTTAGGCCCCTCAGTGCCAATTGGGCATGGTTTAAATTCCAGGGGCTACCTGAGCATTGTTTCTGACCATGTCCATCCCTTCATGACAACCATGAACCCATCCTCTGATGGCTACTTTCAGCAAGATAATGCACCATGTCATAACGCTTCAATCATTTCAAATTGGTTTCTTGAACATGTCAATGAGTTCACTGTACTACAATGGCCCCCACAGTCACCAGATCTCAACCCGACAGAGCATCTTTGGGATGTGGTGGAACGGGAGCTTCATGCCTTGGATGTGTATACCACAAATCTCCATCAACTGCAAGATGCTATCCAGTCAATATGGGCCAACATTTCTACAGAATGCTTTCAGCACCTTGTTGAATCAGTGCCATGTGGATTGAAGGCCGTTGTGAAGGTGAAGGGGGGTCAAACACCGTATAGGTATGGTGTTCCTAATAATCCTTTAGGTGAGTGTTGTTACAAGTGGTTCTCTTCAAAGATTTTCCTGATTCAGCAGGCCATTTGACCGTATAGCTGTTTTCTGTTACAGTCCACAGTCAAGAGAGGATACTTAAATGCAGAAATAAGAAACATGATGTGGTGCTTGAAATCAAAGCCAAGCAGAAGTGAACCAAAAAGAAAACTCATGAATTTGCCAGTGAACTGAAAACCGGTGAGGAGAAGCAGCAGAGGATAGAATAAATCATTGTTTCTTTTTAAATTTCCCTTAAACACGTAAGTCTTGTATTCTAACCTTGTTTAAAATATTCTCAGACTTTATTGTTTTCGTGAGAGTCACTCATCTTTTTAAAAATAATTGAAGTTTTTCACCGTGGATACTGAACGCTTTGCGCGCCAGACACCGGGACTAAAACGTTTATTGTTATGCCTAGTTCATGGCAAAAACTTGAACACACAACGTGCAAACCATCTCAGATAAATACATTACCCAGGCCTGTGGGGGCAGTGCTATGATCATCTGGAGTTGCTGCAGTTGGTCAGGTCTAGGTTCAGCAAAAGGATGTGCTCCATATATATATATATATATATATATATATATATATATATATATATTAGGGCTGTGAGTCGATAAAAAAAACTAATTAATCGCACAATTTTCTGTAATTAATTGTGATTAATCGCAATTTATCTGACCATTAGCCTGGCTGCTCTTACACTTTTTTCCAACTTTATATTTCTCAATGAAAAAATAAGTAGTCACACTCTCCATGGAAACTTTCAGAGAATCCACAAATAGTGGCTTTCAAATGGTTTTGTTACTTTTTGCAAATTTAGAAAAGAAGCAGATGAGACAGCATGTCAGATAATTTAGTTTTTCATCTGATAATATTAGAGCATGTCAGTAATGTCTGAGGGGCTTTTACAAAAACTGTATAACTAACACTCCTGGACAGGGTTTGGATTACACAGAGACTTCTGGGGAGCCCAGTTATAGGGGGGAGGGGGGGAGGGGGGGGTGTTCTATTTTGCCTTGGCCCCCAGAATACCTTGAAATGGCCCTGGGTGTGTGACAGTTTTGAAGGTGATCTGAATTATATCAAATGTATAAATATTACATGTGTATAACTTATTGTGTTATACAGGTAAACACGTGTTGTGGAGGTAAATCTACCTACATTTTGCTTTTCAACACTTTGTTTTGTTTTCTTGTTTTTATTTAACTATTTTCCTGTCCTGTCTGTCTCTCATCTTCCTGCATCTCCTCTGAACTCTCCAGAAAAGCTGATGCCTGAATTCCTACTTTTTCACCTCATCAGTTACTTTTGAGCAGATCAAAGGGATCTCCTGACCGCAAAGCGGAGTGCGCGTTTCGATGCTGCGTCAGTGAGGTAAAATCACCGCAGCACAGGTGATGAGCTCCGCAGTAGCAGAGCGCTTCAGGCACAAATAAGACAGAAAGTAGAGAATAAGTAGGACTCCTCCTGGTGCATAGAGCGCCGTGTTCTCTCCAATTTCCTAGAGTTTTGTTTTAAAGCTCGTAAATGAGAATTAAACAAGGGAGCCAACTTTCTGTCCCTAATTAGGTTCTTTTTTAAAGGGGCAACATCATCTAATGCCACACGTAAAGAGGAAGTAACATTATGAACTAAGGCATCAATTTGTGAGGGGATAGAAATGAAAATATTGCCCTCTGCTACGTTCCTCTGCAATACTGAGGACAGTAAAGATGGATCAGCTGATTTAAAAGATGCAATAGCGTTGTCAGATAGAGACCGACTATAATGAAATTTACTTTTATGTCTCGCGAACTCAGTTATAAAAAACTCACCACACCGAAAAACTCAAAGGTTATCAGAAAGTGGTCCGAGAGGACTGGATTATGTGGAAAGATCGTTATTTCCTCACACTCAATGCCATAAGTCAGCACAAAGTCTAATGTATGATGGCAGGAGTGGGTGGAGCTATGTATTCTTTGGGTAAAGCCAATTGAGAAATTACTATAGGCTACAATGAGGCTATCATTTTCAATGTCCACATGCATGTTAAAGTCCCCAACTACAATGACCTTATCAGTATTTAGCACCAAATCAGACAAAAAATCAGAGATCTGATGCAAAAACTCAGAGTTAGGACCTGGTGGACGATATAAAACTACAAACAAGAGTGGTTTTACAGTTTTGCAATCTGGATTAGGAAAACTAAGAATAAGATGTTCAAACGAACTTTAGCTATTAATTGGTAAGGGATTGATTAATAAGTCCGAATGAAAAATGGTTGCTACTCCTCCTCCTCGCCCTGTACTTCGAGCAATATGATGATTTTAAATAATTTGAAGGAGTCGACTCGTTTAAGCTAACATAGTCCTCTTGCTGCAGCCAGGATTCTGTGAGAGAGAGCAAAGAGATCTGATTATCACAAATCAAGTCATTAACTAACAAAGTCTTAGAAAAAAATAGACCTAATGTTCAATAACCCACATTAAATTTTGGTCCACCGTGTGCGCTCCGATCCACACTGAGCAGTGTCCAGTATAAAGCTCTGATGTTCTGATGGGAATCATTTCTTGATTGATTTAGTTACCTCCGCGATGTGCGTAACGATTAAAATATCAACACATCTGTGTGCGCATCAGTGTGCGTCGGGGTAATTCTTTCAAAACAACCAACATCCTTGAGTTTATCCGTCAAAATAAACAGTCAAATGGAAATATCTGTAACCTGTCATTTAACTGTTTTGCCTTCTTGTGAAGATTGTTGCAAAGAGAAACAACTAAACTTGATTAACCCCAGAGCCACGCGCACTGCACTGTACTTCGTGACTGTAAATGAGGGGAAAACGATTTAATCAGATTCTTTTCTTTTCAACATGGTTTAATGTAAAGTTTCATTCAGTACAAACCTTAGTTACACCAATCTAATGAGACAGAGCCTGGATTTGTATTCTGAACAGTTTAAACATGTTTAAAACGGAGACATGCGTGACACGTCTAAAATTCGCACCTGCTCTGCTATTATGGAAATTAAACTAGCAAGATGAATAACATGAAATTATTTTAGGCACAGACAACATCCCCCACACTTTTGAAAATCTTGCAACGCGCCTGGACTCTACCATCATCAATGCAAGATCTTGGTAAAAAATGCGTGCAACACTGGATGGAAATAAATCTTGTGACATTGCAGAAGCTTATAGAAACAACGGCACAGCGAACGTGTGCCATAATAGAAAACTAAAGGCAGTCCAACAAAATATTAGACTGTGTGGGCTTATTTATTGGTGGCGACTTTTTTTTGGCCAGGCAGTGTATTTATCTACTTATCAACTTACTGTATATGACTCGTCTTTGCTTGTCATCTAGAATCTTCTGGCGCCGATCTATAACATTCATGACACTCACAGAAGGGGAGTGAGAAAGTGGCTTGTGTGTTTAGAAAATGTGCTGCAGTAACCAAATTTGACAACAGGGTGACATTCCCACGTCATTCTTACAAAACGCACCATCAAAAATAAACCAAAACTATAATTTATTTTGTCTACTTATGTTAAACATATTTGTAAATCAGATTTTGTGCTTTGGCCTGCAGGATGACACATTTGATGGCACTTTGAAAGCTTGAATCCCAGCTGTGGCCTTTTTTTCAGCATCTGTTGGATTTCTCAGGTACTCCAGTTTCCTCACACTGTCCAAAAATATGCACGTCAGGTTAACTGGTGACTCTGAATTGTCCCTAGGTGTGAGTGAGTGTTAAAAGTCGTGATGGACTGGAGACCTGTCCAAGGTGCCCCCTGCCTCTTGCCTGATTACCTCTGGAGAAAACACGAGCCCCTAAGGAAAAAGAGGTTAAGATAAAAATGAATACATTTCTTATTGCCTATCAAAGAAACCAACTCAATATCTAAAATGTTCCGGATATCATTTGCCTACAAAACTTCAAATAAAGAAGCAAGGTGTGTGACATCAGGCATAACAGATGTTACTATCCTCTTCCATGTGTGTGCTGGCCAGCTGAGTGTGGTTAAACAGGGACTTTACTGGTTCATGTACTGTCAGAACTGAGCTGGAAAAGCTGTGATTTGACCAAAAAAATGCCTTTTTCAGACAGTCTGTGTGCTCTTGCCTGTTTGCATTAAAGGGCACGCCCAAACGCAATCAGCATGGACACACTTATGACACGTATTGCTGTTAATGTGTCCAGGGAGACTACAAAACCCTCACAAAGGAAAGTGAATGAATACTTGGCTTCGTCAGTAGCAGAAAATATAACACATGAAAAATATCAAAAATCCTTCACAGTATTACAGTGACAGTATACAATGGCTACTTCCCCCTACCTCATTCATCTGTGAGAATCAGGGATAACATCTTCCCTCTGCTCTTTCCACAGCAGCAGGCTGATTAATCCGCTCCTCTGAAGCAGAACAAGACAGTTTATTGATCGGCACAGTGACCTTTCTTTTTCTTTTTCATGATTTCACAGATGTTGGGGGGGGGCACTCTTAAGGCCAGTGAATCACCAGCAGGAGAGAGAGCCAAGAGCAAGATTACTTCTAAAACGAATCACTTTCATACCTTTCAGACGCTGTAATATCTGTGAGGTGACACCATCATATAACAAGCTGAACCCTCCTAATAGGGCTGGGATTATAACCAATAGAAATGTATTTACTTTGCATGTTGTACTTAAACGTAAGCTAAGTAACTTTTTATATATTTGAATTGTTTTCCAGAGCCAGTGGACGCTGAAATGACCCTTTATAGGGCAAATCAATGGTCTCTAAGCCTGCTCCGTTCCTTGTGGCAGAATATCGCGTATGCAACTTGGGCCTCTCTGGACCGGTGACCCCAGGTCTCACAAAGTCACGTATCTCATAAGAAGCAGTAACGTTTACGGTTATCCTTCTCAGAATGAGCTATACCTGGCTAGCGTTTATTGTGCCGTGTTTGTCGTGAAGGAGTCCAAAATCATGTCAGTCGTTGCGTTCTTGGGCAAGCCACTTCCCCTTCCGCCTTCTGGTGGTGGTCGGAGGGAACGGTGGTGAATGTGCTTGGCTCCCTCGTTTCTATAATGGTGCCAGGGCAGCTGTGGCTACAATGTAGCTCATCCCCATCAGCGTGTGAATGTGTGTGTGAATGGATGAACTGGTGTGTAAAGCGCTTTGGCGTCTTCTGACTCAGAAAGGCACTATAAAGGTGCAGGTCATTTATTGTTCTTTTTTTTAACCAGGACCTTAATTAGTCGATGGTAAAGTGGCTAACCGACATGCTAGTTCAGAGTTTGCTTCCAGTCTGGGATTCCTGCATATTTTATCTATTTCTCAACTTGAGCACAACTGATTTGTTTGATTTAGTGACAAAAAGCTTCTGTAGAAACCGACATTTCAGCAGTTAAAAAACAATGGGCACACGGCGGGGGGGAGGAAAACATTTCTTTTTAATGACAGTGATTTAGTAGAAGGAAAAACACCGCTCTTCTGGGTTGAGGTGCTGGATCAAAAAAGTTGAAACTAAAAGAGCAGAATCCGCACTCTTCAATCTGCGATTGTGAGAGTTTTATTTTTCAAGCTTTTGGCCTGAAAGCTTGAAAGCTTTTTGTAGTGACAGTGATTTAAAACAGGCACTAGGGGCTGGTAAAACACGCCAAAACTTAGTGCAAACTTTTTAAAATGCAGGTAGTATTTTCAGTAGCAAGAATGAATGGAGATAATTGTAAGGTGATTTTTTTGTTGAGGTGATTGACAACATGCATTGGAATATCCCCTGTATTGCTTATGAGTCATAATTAACTATTTAATTATTAAAAATACTAGGGATGCACCGATACCGATACTAGTATCGATATCGGTTAATTCATACCAGGAATCAATATGAATGCAGTTGCCTGAAAGTGGCTTCACTGTAACTCGTCATTTCTGTTCACCTAATATTTTAGTTTTGTAATCATTTATATTAAAATATTTTATTTTTTATCTACCTCAGTATTTTCCTGTTGAAAGCAGAGAATAAAATAAAACCTGTATTCCAATTAATTTCATATATTTGTGTGGTAGAAGTATTGGTATCGGTATCGCGAGTACTCAGATCCAAGTATCGGTATCGTATAGGTTTGGAAAAAAGTGGTATTGATGCAGTCCTAAAAAATACTTCTGTGTCTGCAGAAACTCAACGTAGCAGCTCCTGTAAACGGAATATTGTTGCTTTGATTCTTAAAAGAAGGTAGAAACCTGTCTTCCACCTTTCTATAGGTGGTAGAATAATTTGCATCATTGTGAGGTGTGAGTGACCAACAAAATGGATGGTTTTAAGATTATCTTTGTTGATGAGAAAATGAAACATTATCTTTTCCTGACAGCCTGATTTTATTCTGAAATCCAATTTGGAAATTAAGACATAAAAATACATTGTGAGCTATTTCAACCCTTTGTGGTTTATTCAAATACGTCTGAGAATTTTTATTTCCCCAAATATTGAAATTTACTTTTCACTTAAAAAAACTACAAACAAAACATTTTTATTTACTCCTAAATACACAAAAACTACATAAAACTGGTTACAATCTAAAACAAATTGAATTGCTCAAATACAGGGGACTTCAGAAAAGCTCTTACAAGGACATAAAATCATTTTATTGCATTTTAAGGATTATTCGTTGGGAAAATGTAAAATTGAGAAACTTTACAGAGAACCCAAAGTCTGACCAGAACCTCAAAGGGTTAAAACGATATTTAAAGCATTTCACATGAAACATATTGGATGTATGAGTGGTGGATCTGACTTTAAACTAATTTCTTGGATAGATTACCGAAGATGGCGATCAACAAGGAGACTAGAAAGGTCTGTGGGTTGGGTGTGTGCCAACAACAGTGGCTTGAGTTGTTCCAAGAAACCATTCAATCTTCCTAAATAATGTGGTGCACAGAAAATAAGGACGATAAAGCGGGGGGCCATGAGTACTACCGGCAGCAGAGATGCAGGAAGCAGACGTTATTGGCAGTAAAGACTGGGAATAGACATCTGTAGAAGGAGTGGTAACCACATGAAGCCATGGGATCCAGATGGGACAAGAAAGAGGTCGGAAAATTGGATTATCTCAGTGATATGAAAAAAAAATGACAGATCTATCCAGTGGGGCTTGGGAGAAGCTGAAAATGAAAAGTGTGTGAAGATTGTTCAAACTATAGGATAAGTCTTTGTGAGGGAGAAAAAGTATCGCAGAGAATTACAGTAATTACAGGTCTGCTGCAAATTCAAACATCCAGCAAAATGGGAACAAATCCTACAAACAGAGTGAATGTGGATGATCAGTGCAATCAGAGCTAACCAACTACAGCTAATAGCAGGTCTGCCAGTGGAACAAAACCAATCCAGAAGCATGACCTTTCCAACAAAATAAGAGATCCAGGAGAATTCAAAAGTTGGCTGACCACCAAATGATGGTTTATTGACAAAAGCAGAAAAGAAGCACTGGTCTATTCTGAGAGTGTCTATGTGGCACAGGGTTGCATCGTTGGCGTGTTTCCACCTGCTTCAAACATCAGCTCTGGCCCTTCTGTGTGGAGTTTCTATGTTCTCTCCAAAACTGTGTGGGATTTTTCCAGGTGCTTCAGTTTCCTGCCACGGTCCCTGTGCTGGCCGGCTGATGAGCTGCTAACATGTCCGATGGTGTAATCCATCTCCTGCTCAGTATCAGCTGGGATTAACAGCGGTTCCCCACAGCCCTGAATGGAATAAACTCAATAACGCTCAGTGCACAATATCTGTATACAAAGTGTTTGTAAATTCATCCTACTAAGTAAATTAATCCCACCATAAAGTTAACAGCCTGCTTGGAAATCATCAAAACTGTTATGTGCAAGGTCATCGCCATTGCAGATTTTGGAAAACTTTTTGAAAACCATCAAAAAGAAAGGTGTTGGAATTTAATTTACATTTAACAGGGTGATGGTAGGATGGAGAAAGAGGCTGACCAATGGACCGGGGCTTCATCAGCAGGAACAAGGGTGTTGTCAGGGGCGGACTGGGAAAATAATTCAGGTCGGGGATTTTGAAACCATCCCAGGCCACCACCCGATTAACACAAAACACTAAAAGTGAGTCAGGTTGGGCCCCCTACTGATGTGTAGCGTCACGAAGGTCCTCTAATTTGTGACAAAGGTCACATTTTCCCAGCTAGGTCAAGCTGGGTCAGACTGTAACTTTTGGTTCCACAGATTAATCCAGGAGTCATGATGGCTGCTGAATATCATCCGTTATCTGCTGCTGTTCCGTCCCAGAAGAAGGACACTTCAAGTTTCACAATAATAATTTTAAATAATAATTTTAATAAACTCTTTGACTTTATTATTGTTATTATAATCATCATAATTAAACTCTTGGTTCAGTAAATGTATTTTAATTACTGAAATGACTTATTATGCTTTGGATATAATAATGATTATTGCGATAAAATCGGTTATGTGTGTTCAGTAAACCAGAAGGTCAGCTTCCACTTTATCCATCCAACACAGAGTTTATCCAGAGTAAAGGTAATCTGCCATCACATGTCTTTGACTCATGACCAAAGTTTTCTTGCTGTGAGAGTCGGCGTGTTCTGAGGGGTTTGTTAAAACTAACTTTCCAGCAGCAAAACTTCAGTTCATGAACCAACCACCATCACTGAGGATAAGGGAATGGCCGCCCTAACCTCCACCTGCTGTTCTGTCACGCTGATAGAATAGCTTTGAATAAATGCACGATAACCAGCTGACGCAAAACTCCTTCAGAGTTATTGGTTTTGAGACGCAAATAGTTTCATCAGTCTTGTGACCCACGGAGACATCCCAGGACTGATTTGGTCACATCGCGGTCCTTCTACCATCCTCGTGCCTGGAGGAAATCATCTCCACCTGACATCTCGGATCCAGAAGGGGGTCTCCTGAAACTGGGTGAGGTAGACACTTTCGACAGATGACGTCTGATGCTGTTTCTCTAAGTAACAACAGTTAGCTGCAAGACCATCATTTCCAACCCAGAACGCGCTTCTCTCTCTGAAAGAAACCTTCTGAGAACATTCACGCATCCAAAACTCTCAGGTTTGCCTTTAAAACAAGTTTTAATATCAAAGCTGGTAAATTGTCATCCATGAATTGTTATATTAAATTGTCAAATAAATTGTAATTTCTGAATTGTCATTCCAAATCGTCAAGTTTAAAATTGTTAGTAATAAATTCTTCATTTTTTAAACTCTGCCTCATTTTTGAAATGAAACACAGAAAGGTATAAATATTTCTGGTTATTGAAAAAGCAAGGATTCCTAACTTCTGATTCAAAAATAAACTTTTGCTATTAAATTTAATTATCTTAAATTAAACATTAATCTTTGGATTAAATATAGACCAAACAGGTTGGTGTATATGAACTTCTATCGATTATATAATGTATGTATTTATACATGATATAGGCTCATATGCTAATGTGCTTGGTCATTCTCAGAATCTACAACTGATAGCAAACAGTGTTGATTCTAGTATGTAGAATACGCTACAGATGTAAAAGTGTAAAACAACAAAATAAAGCTTCACATGCACCCTGTTTCTTTCCTCTACAATATAAATACTTGTGTTCTGCTGCTATAACCTGTACTCATGTTGCATAAACAGAAATTCTATTTAATTTTGCTAAACGGGCCTCCTGCTCAATAGTTGATATAGAACAGAAACCATCGTCCACCTGAACTTGAGACTAACAGGTACCAGATTACATGTCTGGGTCAACAGAATCACACCAAAGGCAGAGGCATACAAAAGTGTGTGTGTGAGTGTGTGTGTGTGAGTGTGTGTGTGTGTGTGTGGGGGGGGGGGGGGTCCCATCGCAAAATAACTATCATTAGTGTTATTTAGGTTTACAACTTAGTAGGCACATGTAATGTCACGAAATGGCCTGATTTTGAGATCCCACAGGTCAAGATCTACAGCCAGGTCAACTTAACTTGTCTATGACACAACCTACAATATTTTCCCCTCACAGGAGACTGGAAGTCTGCACGTAGTCCCTTTAAATCAGAGCCTGCTTCCTCACACCAGCTGGAATCAGAGCCTGAGAGATAATACAGGATCAACAATAGCATTCTCTCTCCTCCAAGGTCCTTCGCAGAGAAACTATTTTAAACGAACTCCTTTATTCCCAGAAGAAAGAAGATTTTATAATTATATACAATGAAATGTTCATTGATCTGTCTAATGATATATGCTTAGCACGTTTACTGGATGAGGTCATCACCATGTGCACACTCATACAAAAACAAAGTAAAGTTAAGTTAACGCACGACACATAGTTAACCTTTTGCCTAGATTCAGAGTCTCCACATCAACGAGGGTGTGTCTCTGAGATGCTTGGTAATATCTTCAAACTTGTCAACATGTGATTGGCTAGTCAATCATAACATCAATCCATTAAAACTAGCCAGCTCTGGCTTTTCCCCTCAGTTCGAACAGTTCAACAGTTCGAGGGTTCCAGAGAAAAGCTTCAGACCGCCATCTGAGCAAAAGCCTCTTTAACCAGTAGGATTTTGACACGTTGTCAAAACCTTTAACCTTTATCACACCTGCGAAGCTGAGAACAACAAAATAGTATCTGCAGTAGAAAGCTAACGCAAACTCCTTCAGAGTTATTTTTAGACGCTCGGTTTCATCTATCGTTGTGACCCGGAGACACCCCAGGACTGATTTGGTCGCATCGAGGTTTCTCTACGAACCACGCGCAGTGGGGTCGTCGGCTCCTTGACATCTCTGATCCAAACAAGGGTCTCCAGAACGGGTGAGGTAGAACACAGCGAGATAGCGTCTGTATGTGGTTTGGATAATATCACCTTTCTAGCTCAATTGCAAACCAGATTCTATCCATCCAGAACTCAGATTTCTGAAATACAGAGATTCTGAATACATTATATTCACACTTAAGTTCCAGACACCATCCTTTTGGTTCGCATCCACTCACAATAAATAATAGTTAAACATTTTGTCAAGTCTTAATTGTTTGTAAAATAAATTCTTAAATTTTGTAAACCTGACTGTTTCTTGAATCAAACGAAGTGTGTACGAATCCTTAATGAACAAAGAATCCTAGAATCTTCTGATTAAAACAATCAGACCAAGCAGGTGATATTCTAGTTAAATAGAGTATCACCACTTATTGGTCACAAGTAGTGTTAACAACATAAATAGCTCTTAAAGCAATTTACTTAACTCAACATACTATGTATCTAACATTACACACAGATTAAATGAACAGCCTCGTTCAACAGTGGAAGAAGCCTTTTGCGGATGCACACATCTTCTTTTTCTGGATGCAAAGTCATCAATGAGGTCATCTGATGCTGTGCTGCTTCTGAGCTGAGCTGAACGACCGTCAGATCACTCAAATGTTCTCGTGCCATAGATGAACCATGGTTTGAGATGCTTCAGTCAGCAGCAGCAGCTAATAGTTGGTTATGTTTGAGCTCTGCTGTGGTGGTCTGGAGATAAATCACTGAGGTTTTAAATGTGTTTTTAAAACACCAAAACTGCTGATTCTGACCAGGAAATGATAACTCTGTCCAGATCTAGAAGCATCTCTGTATCTGCCTTCGCTCCAGTCTCACAAACCTACTTTAACTGATTCTTCTGCATTGTCCCAAGAAGAGGGTGGAGATAAAATAAAAAAAGGTCTGTTAGCAGCTCTCTGGATCGACATCAGAGGATGGACTATTGCTGATGTGATGTGGTGCTGTGCGGCTGATTACACTGCTGATTCAGCTGTGTTTGGAAACCAGAAACCAAAGACCCTCGATCCCCTGCCTCCTCTTAAAACCATTTTCTGTCAAGCTTCTCTTTAATCCACATCGACCCCTTTGCATGCCAGACACACACACACACACACACACACACACACACACACACACACACACACACACACACACACACACACACACACACACACACACACACACTGACTCGAGCCACCTCAACTGTCTCCCCCAAAGGTCCTCACTCCCGGGAAAAACCCTGCAAACTATCACCAGTGCTCACCACACCCCCATCTCTAATTCAGCTAGAAACCACATGTTTGATACCGAGGGATCCCAGCCTCAGATAATCTCTTCTAACCGCCAGTGGTGAGCGTAATTGAAACTCAGTGTCAGTGTGTCACCTTTCAGTCACGTTGTAGTCATAGATCTAAAGGTTTGAGGATGGAAATCAAAAAAATGTTCTATGATAGGAGCTGGTTCAAGCTTTCAATGCACGTGGTCAAGATAAAAACAGTAATAATTAATGTTATAATTTAAAGATTAATTTTATCCTCTTTGTAGTTAAATGTTATGGTTTGATTTGTGTTTTCTAGTCGTCTAGTTGAATAAATAATTTTTTCCCTTGAATTTGTTTGTTCCTCCATCATTTGGCTTTTCTCTATACCGTTTTGCACCAAAACTTCCCAAAAGAAAAGGTACAATAAGTAAATATTTTACAATAAAAAAAATCCCCAAACAGTGTGATGTCTTAATCATGTATGGTTACGTTAAAAAAATATATATATAAATTGCCTTCGCTCCACTTTTTTTTTAGATCCAAAGAAGTTAGCTATGATTGGTTAGTTGCTCAGTATATATATATACATATATATATATATATATAGCCCCTATATACGTTTAAGTCGGCTTCTGATCTGCCATCGTTTAGACAACACTGCGGTGTATTCTGGGAAATTTGTGACAAAGGCTAGGCTACAAGACAGGGCGCAGATAGTATTTTCAAACTGGGGGGGGGCGCAAAGTTCCAATGTACCCTCCCCCAAACACATGCACGCACACACACACACACACGTGCGTACACAAACACAAACTATTGCAAGCGCCTTAACTAGAGCTCAGTCAGTGTGTGTAATTTCCTCCAATGGTTTACTTAAAAACTAACACTTTTATATACGTGTTTGAAGCCATTATGCAGTGGAACACTGGCAACAAAGCTCTGTCTGATCAACACCATAAATAATAAATGATCCGCACTTGTATAGCGCCTCTCAGAGTAAGGACTCCAAAGCGCTTTACACTACAGTGTATCATTCATCCATTCACACGCATTCGCACACTGATGGTGATGAGCTATGATGTAGCCGCAGCTGCCCTGGGGCGCACTGACAGAGGCGGCCCACTATTTAATTCAGTCATTTGTTATTCTTCCAATCAATTACTAACCAAAACCTCATGCTTTATGCAAAACATTAAATGAGTTTCAGCATACCAATCTTTACAGAAAACATTAAACCCTAAAAAACTGCACATAATATATAATAAGAAACAATATTCATTCATCACTTAGAGCAGTAGTTCCCAAACTTTTCAGCCTGATCAACAGATGTTCCTTCGTATTTTTACATTATTTATAAATTGTCATCATATTTGGAAAGTTTTTCTTTATATATAAATATATAAATCTCTTTTAAAATTTTATATTTTACATTTTTATGATTATGTGGCACACTTGACTTCCATATTAACGCATCGGCATCTGCCCCTTTTTACGGCTTTTTTTTTTTACATTGTCGCTACGTCTGTCACGTTTGCAGTGTTTTACCATCATTTCTACATCCATCACGTCCCAAAGAAGGTTAAACCAACATCAAACCCAACGTTTGGAGCTTGTAAACTCCACACACCTCTCGTGCAGCACCGGCTGTCTGATGCTGCAGCAGCATCAATCGTCCCGGCTGGATGAGTGAATTTTGTCATCAGAGTGAATATTCTGCTTCATAATCGGAGTCAGCCATTACCAGACAAAGTGACCAGTCAGCAAAGACCAGACCTGCCGGCAATTATACGTTTTATCTAATATTTGCGCTCTTCATGTTGCGCGCATCTCCTTCTCTCCCCAAGTGGGAGCCTCTAGACGGGAGGCGTTTTTCAAACTCTTAAAAACTCCCAAACTTTGCTCAGCCTGAAAGTTACACATCTCCACTATCTTCTGGTGTAAAGTAGTAACTTCATGAGGGATCTTATTTGTAGATGAGACTTGTTAAAGTCAGCAATGAGGCTTTGGCGCATATAGTAAGTCCCAACACTGACAACAACGTACTGAAACTATAACCAACATGCATAAACAGACAGATCGGTCCCGCCTACTTACACTGTTGGTCTTTTTTAAATACGCAGTAATCGTTGCTTGCCTTTTTCACTTCATCCTGCATCCTAGCCTTTGGCGCCTCTGGAGTCGGTGTTTGTTTACGTCATGATGCTATCAGTATAATTGGAAAAAGGAGCTTCAAGCGCTTAACCTCCAATTTTGTTTTCTTTCTGGCCTTAGTTGGGGGGGACGGATCGTGGTCTACAAGACACCTCCCGTGTATCCTGGCTCAGCTAGCTAAATGGCTAGCAAACGGAGAACACACGCCTCAGTAGAACATGAACGTTGGAACACGTCTTGGGGATTCTTGATGATGCAACTCCTAGGCAACCGGGGTGGGACCAAGACATCAAGTCTTTGTTAATAATCTGTCCCGCCTGCATACTTCCTGGTTAAAGAGCCAGTCATATTTGAGCCTGCAGAGTTGCAAAGTCTGCGCTGGCACTGTGGATTAGAATGGAAGCCAGTTAAAGTAGCGAACAAGAAGTTATTTCTTGTACTGCTAAGAAGCCATGACATCCTTTATATTTTACTTTAAGATCAGGTGGAGCAGGCTACAGGCTAATGTTGGGCAGCTGTAGCTCAGGAGGTAGAGCGGGTTGCCTCATGATCTGAGGATTGTTGGTTTGATTCCAGCTCCCGCCAGGAGTTTTCTGCTGTTGTGTCCTTGGGCAAGACACTTCTTCCGACTTGTCTGTGTTGGTGGTGGTCAGAGGGGTCGATGGCAGTGTTGCCAACTCAGCGACTTTGTCGCTGTTCTTAACCACTTTTTGACCCCCTCAATTACTTTTTTTTTTCCAAAAAGCGCCTAGCAACAAACCTAGCGACATTTCTCAGGACCCGTTGCTACTTTCTGTAGCACTGTCTTGTACATATTCCCTAGTGAAAGTCAAAAAGTCAAAGTCATTTATTGTCATTTCTACCACATGTGCAAGACATAGAAAAACGAAATTGAGTTTCAGTACACACAATTCAGAGATCAGACATACATGGGCAAGACACATGACAAGAATTGGTGACTGCGGTCATTCGCAACACGAGTCGCGCTACCTTAATAGAAGGAAATGGAATTACAAGAGGATAAGTTGGGGGAGGGAAAAAAGGCATACCAGAGTTACTCCCGACAGGGCGTAGCTGTACTATGCAAAAAAAACACCTCAAACATATAAGCACGAACTTCAACATTCACAACATGAGACTCCGTTGGGGGGGGGAGGTGGGGGGGGGGGCTGGGATCCTGTTTATCCAGGGCCAGCAGCCCTTGTATAGCGCCTCTCAGACTAAGGAAGGCTACAGGTATGCCAGCTGTATCCACAGGAGGGAGAGAGATCCTGGGAGGAGCATAGAGCACATTTCCTGCAGGTTGATGGCCTCGCTATGAAGTCCACAATCTGAAGGCGGGGGGGGGGGGGGGGGGGGGTTGGACGGGTTGGACGGGTTTCCACAGCATCTGTCTGCATTCCTTCCTTCGTGGGGGATGTTGTTTGCAGCTTCAAGGCTGCCTTGGCGTCAGATTAGGATAACAAGACTGTGTTTGGGTCAGGCAGAGATAATTTTTCCCTCTGCCTTCAGTCTGTAACTGGTCATTCCAGTCCTTCAGTGAAGCCAATTCGGGTTATTAAACATATTCACACCGCCCGGTGACCCTCTCCGAGATGACATCCATTTTGCGCACTAACACCGGTAACGCAGCTAAGACATTGTCCAGCTTACAATTCACCTCGAGTAACGTCCCAGTCTGTGAGGTCTCCGCCCGGTGTCGGTACAAGATCTGCTCGGGTGCAAGATCGGCTCGGGGTCCGTCGACTGCCGATGACATCAAAGTAGTTGATTGGCTGAACATGAACCTTACGGAATTACGTAATCACGTTACGTTGTTATCACGTTACGTTGTTATCACGTTACGTTGGTCCAGGCAAATCTTTCTGTTGGAAAGATGGAAAACTTTTACAAAGAAATCCATCATTACCTCTTTGAAAATACACTTTTAGCATAGAGCTGCACGTATATTAGGGCTGAACGATTAACTGCATGTGCAATTATTTGCGATGTGACAAAAGGAGATTTTCTAATCGCAAAGGCTGCAATTTGGCAGCGAGTGGTTAGTGCAATGCTAATATACGTAGAAAAACCCATAGGAATGCTAATGCTAATACCACCGATTACATTATTACAAATTATGAATTAGAAACGTGCCAAATGATTACATTTGGAGTCTAATAGAAAGTAAAACTACCATCCATCAAATAAGTACAGACAGGTATTTTAGTAAAGCCAGAAAACTTTTAACTTCAGAGTTTGGGCTAGCAGCTATGAGCGTAACTAAACTACGCATGGACAAGACGTCAAAAACTAACCACAAAATACTTCAATAAACGGGACACACTTCATTCCTGCAAATACAATTTCACAGGTGTTGCTAATACCTATGATCCTTCAAGGGATGTGCTCAAAGAGGAGTTCAACATTATGAATAAAATATAGTGTTTTATTTTACAAATACCATTATAAACACAAACTTACGTCTTAAGAAACATTATTTTAATAACGAAACTGCTAAATTCTTTCCAACAGTATAAATGTGTAGTGTATTTTGTCCGAGTGGGTTTGCCGTACTTTGACGTCATCGGCAGTCGAAGGACCCCGAGCCGATCTTGCACCCGAGCAGATCTTGTACCGACACCGGACGGTGCTGTCCATGGGTGCGGGTCGCCCTCCAATCGCTCCCGTCTTCCCAATTTTTCGGAAAACCAGATATCCTCCCACTCCAATCAGAAGAAATCCAGTGATCAGCAGGCCAAATATCCACATATCTTCAATGTCCTCAATGGACAGCTGAGAGAGACAGACGACCTTCCACTCCTTCCAGGAATCGAGCATATATCCCGCTGCGTGTGTCCCATGAGGGCAAGTGGGTGCTATTAAGAGTACATTACATAGAAGTCTGTAACAGTAATCAATGTTTATTGAAGCTTGATCGTCAGACTCCTCCTCTGTCACATAATCCTGTAGATAGCTTGGTTTTTTTCTTATCCTCGTGGGGTAACGGGCTGCAGCTTGCTCTGTATCAAGGCTAGGGCTAATCTGACTGCTGTCCTCTGGTTTGGTGACTGGCTCCTGTTTTGACTCCATTTCTGCAGTCTCAGCCACTGCTTTTCTGGTTTTGGGGTATACGTCTAATCTAATGAGCTTTGAAAGAAAAGCATCTGGACTTCTTTGAGTTGCAGTTCAAGCAACTCAAAGAAGTCCAGACGCTTTTCTTTCAAAGCTCATTAAACTACAATGACCTGGATGACTGAGAACCTTCACAGACGGTATACGTCTAGCTCATCCTCATCTTCTGGTACCATGTTTCTTTGTGTTTCCTGCCCTGTTCCACTTTTTGTACTGAATCTCACTAACCTGTGCTTTTGCACCTGTCCTGTTTGTGGATAGTAAACCAGGTAGGCAGGGCTGTTTTTGTCATTTCCTACAAAAAGTCCCTCCTCACATCTCAAATCTAGTTTACCCTTCACCTGTTTGTACGAATAGCACTTGCTAACAAACTTATGCATTCTAGATAGATCGGGTCGTTTACCATGAATCGTTTGGTAGGGAGTCTGCCCGGTGCGATTGTTAAAGCACCTGTTTCTTGTTATAACTGCTGCCTGCACAGCATAAACCCACAAAGTTTTAGGCAAATTACTATCTATCAGCATGCATCTCACCATGTCAAAAAGAGTCCGCCAGCTTCTTTCTGCGGTGCCATTCTTATGAGGCAAATATGGGGCTGAGGCTTCGTGTCTTGTCCCATTTCTAGTCAACACCATTTGGTAGCCCTGTCCTGTGAACTCTGTGCCGTTATCTGATCTTATGCACAAAACCTTGCCGTATGGAGCTGTATCCGCTATGAACTTCTCAGTAGCTTTTACAGTGTCACTCTTCTGTTTTAAGAAGTATATAAAAACCGCTCCTGAATAATCATCAGTGAATGATAGGGCATACCTGTAGCCTTCCTTAGTCTCAGGGCTAATTGGTCCAGCTAAATCTGTATGGACCAGCTCGAATACTGCTTTAGCTCTAGTATCTGGTTTTCTGTTTCTCATTTGAATGAACTTCCCCTTAATACATGTTTCACATTAACCTTTTTGTTTATCGTTCATTTCTTTGATATTCATCCCACCAACAACGTTTTGTAATCTCCTTAAATCATCATAATTACAATGACCCATGATTTCATGCCAAGTTTGTATGTCGTACAAAGTGTTACATTGATCATTACTCACAGTCTGTAGATAGTACAGTCGGTTATGCTCTATGATGGGGAATCTGGTTCCGTCAGCACATTTTAGCACGTCTTCACCCTGTTTAAAGAAAACTGTTGCACCGTTACTAGTAGCTGTCTTTACTGAAAAGATGTCCTGTGGATAAGATGGGATATACAGTGCATGCTTAAGCACTGCTCGGTGTCGTCGTCCTCTGTTGTCTGTCAGAGTAACCACAGCTTCTCCTCTTTTCTCTGCTACGCCCTTGCATCTCGTTCCATCAGCCAACTCGATGTGATGGGTTTTAGGCTTGAAGTCCTCATCGAATCTCTGGAAGTTGTCCAAGTTGGTGATGATATGTGATGTTGCTCCTGTATCCACCATCAACCCTGTAACCCAGCTATTCGTCTGGATTTCCTGATCCTCATCCCTCAGTCGAAATATGAATTCTTTGCCGTCGTCTTCATCAGCTGCTCCCCGAGCCACATCCTTTTGTGGTTTCCTTCTGCATGCTTCAGTCTGGTGTGTGTTACTTTTGCAGTAGTTACACCATCTCTTGCGGTAACAGGTTTTAGCTTTGTCCTTTATGACCACATTTGTAGCAGATCACATCAGCATCAACAGTTCTCCAACTTCCCACACCTGGCGGTGCATTCTTAGCTTTTGTCTGAATTCGTGCTTTCATAACATTATCCCCTCCTGCTACTGCTGCTACTTTTATTTTCTCAGTGTCTTCATAACTCTTTAATTTTACTTTGAAGTCAGCAAAAGTCATTGTTGTCTCACTTTGAGTGACATGTACAATGAAGGTTTTAAACGACTCTGGTAGTCCCTTCATGACCATAGTGATGAGTAAGCCATCACTCAAAGACTCACCCGCACTCCTTAGAGCAGTAATGGTGGCTTCCGCTCTAAGGACGTAGTCCGTCACACCTTCACTGTCGCCCTTCAATAGCGAAGTCAGCTCTGTGTATAAACTTATGATCCGGGGCTTCCCTTTCCCGGCATAGTAGTCTCTTAATATTTGTAGAGCCTTCCTCCCGTCGTCCGTGGCGTCACCCATCACCAGGGATAGGCTCTTGTCATCTAGGAACTGGATTAGCTCCGCGTATGCCTCAGCGTTTTTATCCATGTATTCCTCATCATCGTCCTCGTCAGACTTTAATATCACTTCCTTCAGGCCTTGTAGACGTAGATGGCCTAGGAACTTAGTTTCCCACAACTCGTACTTGTCCTCATCCCCATCGAACATCAGCCTTGACCAGCGAGAGTTTGATTCTCGCTTCTGACTCATGGCTTCTGTTAGCTTAGCTTACAATCTACTCCGTCTTGATGCACCTGGGCCCATAACCTGTTAGCCGATATCTTCCACACAATGGAATCAAGACTTAAGTCTGTTGCATCTATGGAGGTTAATTCATAAAAACTCGCACGGACTCAAGATTCATAGTTTTAGAGCTCGGCGTCAGACGGCCGGTCCTTTCCATCCGGGTGCCGCTCACACACCCATCTTTGCCAGAAGCTTGCTTTTATTTACTCATGTCACAGGTCAATGGGTAACACACACGCGTCACCTCCGTTTTTCCTGGCCCATATAAAGAACAAGCCTCATTTACACATACAAACACACTTAACATCAGAACATAATACTTAACAGGCGCTCGTGTTAATTTGTCGGACAAATAGCGTTTAATGCAGTCCGAGATTCGCACGCTCTTCCGTTTACAGCTTCTAAAGACTGTTAGCACTTCGATGCTAAGTCAAGCTAACGGGAGGTGGCGTACCACCTTAAAGTCTTTAGGCTGACTTCTTCAGGTCTAAACCTGGCTAACCGTGTATGAATATGGATCTCGTCCGGTATTTTTGGTTGGAATCGGTTTCACGGGGTATCAGGCCGGAACCGGGTAGCAAGCTCCCGTGGAGAAGCTTCTGTCTCCAGTTACACAACTAAAACACAGTGAACACAGATTCACTCAAAAGACGTGACAGAATCACAACAGATTAAATGACATGAATTTACCTTATAAATGACAGCAGGAAAAACCTGTGCAGATGAAGATTTTGAAGCTATAAAACTCCAATTTGGCAGAGCTAGTAATGATGACTAAGCCTTTGGGTGAAAGAGAGGAATCAGCGCCCCCTGTCGGAGGTGACTGGTGTCACCCCCCCCCACCCCCACCCCCACCCCCCCAGACTTAAATGGAGTTCGACTGCTCTCTAGTGGCGGATGACAAGATCGTCCCGTTTTTCACCAAACACACAAGTTTTTGATGGATTTTGAGTGTTTTATCGATTAAAACGACTCAGAATCAACACGAAATGTCATAATGTACAAATAAATGGCTTAAGGCTCACCAATATCAATCAGTCAAAGATACTTTATTAATCCCAGAGGGAAATTAGAGTTTCATAGAAATATGAAATATCAATCTGATGGCTCTTTCAGAGAAGCATTTAGTTCTGAGTGGGAGTGAATGTTTCACTCTAAACTATAGTAGGAGATTTATAACACACAGGAAACGCCATCTGTTGGTCAACGTACCCCAGGGGAAGCCTCCGTTAGATCCAGAATGTCCAAGTTCTCTTGGACCCTCCTTGGAACTGAAGCCGGTAGAAAAGCAGCGGTGCCGACCGAATGCTTCCAGGTCCCGACAGGTTCATTGGCATCAGCGAGACCCTGAAGGGGTCGTGAGCTTCAGCTTTTATTCTGAAGGAACCGTTGCGGTCAGGTGTAACCTGCAACAGATTTCATCCAGCTTGTTGAGGTTCTTTTGGCTGAAGAGGAAGTCTGGATGGCCTGTCCGAGACTTCTCTAGAACGCTTTGAACTAAAGAAAAGGTGGCGTGGAATATTTTTTTTATAATTGTCTTATTTTGGTTTACTGGCGAATCAGAATTTGACATGCAAAAGAGGGTTTATACAAACACCACAGAAAACCACGCCTCTCGCCAGAAACGAAGGTTCTGATTGGATAAGACAAAAGGAAATGTGTCGTGTGACTTTAGCATTACGTGTCCTCAGTGTCTAGTGCAAATGTCCAGGATTATAATTACTTTTAAAATACTACTGATCACAGGATTATAATTTTAATAACATTGTCATTTCACAGATTGATTGAACATTGGTCTCACATTATTATTGGTAATAACAAAGTTGTTTGATTTTGTATTTATCAAAAGAGGGTTTTTCGTCTTCATCTCAAGCTGTAACAGAGGTGAAGCAGTTCAGGTGAGTAGAGTTCTTGAAAGACCTTGGCCACTATCTCATGTAGATTAGGCCTGTATCAAGAGACTTTATGTCTCTGCTCGAGCAGACGCAGCAGATCATGACCTTTAGGTCAAAAACAGGGCATTCATGACTCTACATTTATATAGTAGCTTACCATCGCTGGCTGTGTGTGAATGTAACAGTCTGTGAATAATGGGAAGCGCTTTAGGTACCTTGAAAAGTACTATATAAATCCTATTTGATTATTATTAAAAATGTTTACAATAAATTAACAAATTATAGTCGACTTTCAAAATATCTCAAGCTACTTTTTCATTACCAACAACTCAATATTATAGTCAAATGCATTTATCTACTTATCAACTTACTGTGTATGACTTCTGGCGCTTAGTCGTGACTGGCAAGTTTTTTCAGAGCAGACTTGTTTGTTTTGATTCACGGACTGCAGTACCTACAGTTGACCACAGGATGTCAGTCTTACATCATGCATCTTTAAAGCTAATCTGATGGTAATATTTAGATTTATTGTGGCATATTCAGTATAGACTAGTGCATTTAATTTTTGCCACATTATTTATCTTCTGTGGTTGCACAACACTTGATTATGCACAACCTGTATTGTGCAGAAAACAAGCAGCTTTTCACCCATATGGCTTCAACGCTTAAATTTCTCAACAAAAAGACACAATATTTAAGAGCTTATATGAATCTTCAGAAAGGACAAAAACATAAAAATTATGATTTTCATTCATATTTGTGCACATATTTAAGGGAAGACATGGTTACAGCTTTGGTGTTTGTTTTTTATTGTTGCTCATGTAATATGAAGGTTTTTATCTGAACTTCAGTGGAAACCAGAAACACATTCAGAAATTTTAGCAGCACATTTGAGCTATGCTCCTAACTCTGGTTAAATACTGACATCAAGTGGTGCACATGCAAACAACAGCACCATTCATATGTCAAATAGGAAATAACTTTAATCAAGAGACATGATGCAAATTTTGACTCAAAATGAAAGAATACTGCCAGAAGCTGCAATAAGGTCATAGTTGATATACATAAAAGCTCCCACTGCTGTGCAAAGAGGTGTTTTGTGGGAAAATTTACTGTAAACTCTATATTTCTGTTCATGAGTAACGTTTAAACCTTAGGAAGATTTGCAAAGAGACATGAGACAAGTTTGTTGTGTGCCCAGTTTTATTTGGGTACATTTAAAGCAACAAGCATAATTTTATCTTTTTGGAGAATTCAATATCCTTGGACATAAAATGCTGTGCAGACCAATCTATACACTAAACAATGTCAGATTTATCCGTTAGTATAAACATGTGTTTCAAATCAATAATTTAGAGATACAACTTTGTTTTCTGACCCATAAGCCTGGGGCAGAAGTTCATTTTATGACATTTATAATCAACAGTTACTCATAATGAAATAAATCATTTGTTATTCTGATCTTTCTTTATATGTGTAGCCACAGTTGGCTCTTAGTGCAAATTTTCCATCTTTAAAAATACCTTCACTCAAAAAAAAAATATTTTTTTTAAGGATTTTCATATATATAACACTCCATAAATCTATATTAGAGTAGCCGGTAACGGGAAAGAGTTCTTTATAATGTAGAAAGTGCTCCATAGGTGCTTTAGGGCTTCACTAAACCAAGTTGCAATCTTTCATCTAAAAGACGCTTGTTCACAAGCGCAAGCACCAACGTTCACTCATTTCTGACCTCTTCTTTCTTATTTGCTTTGAGTACTTTAATCTTTTTCATAGTTCCAAATGTTATATTTGCATAAAAGGAAGTAACTCAGCAACTCTTCAGAAAAGTAAAGAAAGAAAATCCTCAAACAAATCGGCACACAAGTACAAAATAAGACACTATAAAGTATTTAAATATTCAAAATATTCAATATAGTTTTATACATTAACGAATAATCTAAAAGTCTGTGTTGTGAAATAAAGGGTCTTAAATTCCTGGAAATGTGCAAGTTCTTTTGGGCAGGTGAGAACTGACTTTAGGTGAAATGAGTAGAAAATATGTTATAGTCAGTCAAACATGAACTATCTTGCAATATTTAAAGCATAATAATATTTGCAAAAAGGAAATCAAGGGAAAATATAGTTCAATTCAAAACATGAACGTATCCCAAATACATCCACACAGATAAAGTTGCCTGAGAAAGACCACTATTCCTTCTTTATCACAAGGTTAAAGTCCAAGTGACAGATGTGCAAAAAAGCATCAAAAGCAACTGGATTTAATTTAAAAAGCTAAAACCAACTGAAAAGTTTAGGGAAGAGGATATAAAGATGCTGGTGCGGTGTTTTACGGTCCATAAATCTTTTAGCCAAGAAGAGGACTGCTGTCATTCCCGTCCTCTACCAAACCCTCGTCTTCCGTGAAAAAAGGTTCCGGCCCTTCGACATGTCTGGAGACATCCACTCCGATCAGAGCCACGGCTCTGGGAAGTTAAAAGCAGGAATAGAAAAGAGCATGAAAATGAATTCCAGCTAAACATGCCAACTGTCTTATCAGCAGCGTTGCAATGCTGCAGAAAAAGCGTGACTCACTAAACTGTCAGGTTTAAACCAACAGTTCCGGACCACGGACTTTGTTGTTCTGTAGCTAACCACTGTGTAATGAAAGAAGCAGAGCAGGAGACAAATGTGGACTCCTTTAAGGAGTCTTATGTTTCAAGCCACATCGCCCAAACTGACTAAGCAGAACCACTTTGATTTCTGAGCGTAACAAAGGTCAGAAAGTCAGAAAAACAACCATGATCCAACAGAAATGTCATATTAAACTAAAGCAAATAAAACATGTTAACAGTAGAAGGAAGTACAAGGTCAGTAAAATTTAGATTCTTAATTATATTTTACCCTCACATGTTTTTGCACATATGGGGCTCTCTGTAAAAGTATAAATACTCTATAAAAGTGGTTCCATATTTGGTGAGGATGGTGATAGATTAGAGTAGTATAATTCGCTTTATTTACACAGAACACAAAGTCATAAAATTGATTGATTTGATCTTCTGATCTTGTCATGTGAACACAAACAAAGGTAACTTACCCAAGAGCAAAAATAGGAACAGCACAGAGTCCCGCAGACAGGAGGAAGACGAAGCCAGGGTACCAGGCCACCGTGGCAAAATAGATGCTGTTGAAGACTGCAGGTGACACGTTGTTTGTTAAATTCTCCAGAAAGGAAAGATAGGCAAACAGGGATCCTGCAAGAAAAATATTTTAAGGGAGATAGCTTCAAAAAGTTTTCTGATGAGACAAACAATATCTTGGAATGCAAACTGGAGCTTTTTAAGACAGGACACACTTCGGTGGACTATGACTCTGCAAACAGAAACGGTTCTGTGGTTCAAGTATGAGTGCTTAAAAACCCACTCACCCTGCTCAGACTTTGAGACAATATTTGACATCATGGAGCGCAGAACAGGGAAAGGCATGATGGCCAAAAGCATTGGTATCCTCACTGCGGAAAGAAAAGCAAAGAAACGGACACAAACTTTTATTTCAGAGTTGAAAAAATAATTCTGATTCAGGCAATGTAAGTTCCCCTGGAAAAAATGTGAAATAAAACAAACACAGGTGCGATAAGATGTCATAAATGGCATGGCTTTAAAGTTTACGATGCCGAAATCTAATTTAAAATACTGTAAACTCGATATCTTCTTTAAACTTGTAAAAAATACCTCATAGCTTAATGTTAATGTGTAACCAGTGCAGACCTACCTGTGTTCTCTCTGTTGCTGTTGCTTCACATCAGAAGTCTGTCTAATGTGTGTGTTTTAAAAATCTTGGGCTTATTGTAAAATAAAATCCAGATAAAGAAGAAAGTTTAAATGTTGTTTTGTTTCTTTTGATTATACAGAATAAATCAGACCGTTTCTGTTCTGTGGGTCAAAATAAAACTAGTCAAACATTAATGGGAAACACTGAATTGCTCAAAATGAGTTTTAGGAACACAAATACAACTCCACGCATATTCTTAATATCCATTTCAGATTAACTTGAGTCCTGGTTGATAATATTTTCACTTAAAGGTGCATTGCAGATGGGTTTTTTTGGAGTATTTTTGATATATCAATCAATCAAAGCTTTATTTATATAGTGCCTTCCTCACCCATTACGGGAGGCCAAGGCGCTGAAGAACAAAATACAATCATGATAAAAGAAATTAAAACATTGAACATGAAACAACAGAATTAAAAGCAAAAAATCAAAACTACATAAAAGTAAGCCAACTTCAAGCATGTTCAGGAAATGCTAAACGAAAAAATGGGTTTTCAGGCGACTCAAAGACCGGCAAAGAAGTAGGCGGCCTAATTGACTGTGGGAGCTAGTTCCAGAGTGGCGACGCTAGAAATGAAAAAGCCCGGTCTCCACGAGTCCGACACCTGGTACGAGGGACAACTAGCAGGCCCTGATCAGAGGAGCGCAGAGAGCGTGATGGGACATATCGTTTCAGGAGCGCTGCTAAGTAAAGAGGGGCGCCTCCATGAAGGAAGTAAAAAACAAACATCAGAAGTTTAAAACGTGCCCGATAAAAGACTGGAAGCCAGTGTAGGGAGGCCAGCACTGGACTGATGTGGTCCCCTTTCCTGGCTCCGGTGAGAAACCTGGCTGCACTATTCTGCAAATCTGAAGACGACGAAATGGTGAATGACCAAGCCCAGCATAGAGAGAGTTACAATAATCTAACCTGGAGATTACAAATGCATTGAGTGCCTGCCTCAGGTGTACTCGCGACATGCAGGGGTGTCCAATCCTGGTCCTGGAGGGCTGGTATCCAGAAGGTTTAGGTTTTAACCCTGCTCCAACACACCTGATTTCAATCAGCAGGTGATTAACAGGCTACTGCAGAGCCTGATGAGCTGCTGCACAGGTGATTAAACCACTGAATCAAGTGTGCTGGAGCAGAGAAAGCACAAAACCTGCTGGATACCGGCCCTCTAGGACCAGGATTGGACACCCATGCTCGACTGCATAGGCTTGATTTTGGTCAGGCGTTGCATGTTGAAAATACAAGATCGGATTAGAGTTGATGTGGGCATCCAAATTAAGACCAGAGCCTATTCTCACCCTTGAAATGCTCTCCACATTTTAATGGCAATCAATAAATGAAATGTTTTGTTAATAAAGGAATCATTTTAATCGCCTCTGGCACGTACAATTATGGAAAAACCTCATCCAATCATTGTGAGAGTCCCGCTCTTAATGACTGGATCATGATTCTTTCGTGGACCGGGCTTGGACCAATCAGAGCAACTAACAATGGGATGTGTTCATTATGAAGAAGAAGACCTTTTTGAAAAGAAAGCTTATTTATCTGCACTCAGGTCTCAAAGAAATGCCCAAATCAAAATAGTCAAAAAATTATTCCAAAGATGTTTCAAACAAGCGTTGTTCCTGAGCTGACGCCATCTTTGTAGTTTTTCTCCATCGCAGCTCTGGTGCAAGCCCAACCCAGCAAATGTAGTGCTGTGATTGAAAAGACGCATAGCTGTTCAGGCCAATGGCAGACCTGCTTAGGCTACGATGGAGCACGGCTAGACTGAACCGCAGAGCTAAATCTTTTGCTACTGCTACGGTTGGCCAAGATTTTTAGACTAGAGATCTTCTGACCCGCATTGGACTATGAGGAGACTGTCAGAAGTCTGGAGACTCTGTGGATGTTACGTGATGAATTATGGAAGACAAATTCCCAACAATGGGTTGAAAGGTTAACACGACATTATGGTTTTATGGTTACTTGACAGTGTCCATTGCGTCCGGTGTTACACAGTTTTTTGCGTCAATCAAATTCTCTATATCTAGGAGAGGGGCCTGGAGAAAAGTGGTTGGACCTTTGAATTTTTTGGTTTTCAAGATGTAGCTTGCTGAAACAGCAAGAAAAACATTTAATTTCCCGCCTTTAACACAAGAGAATGACAGATTTTCCTCACCTAAAAACATCAGTATAGTTGTCTTCGCAAACGCCGCCAGGATCATCCCTGATGCGACTGACAGGATCCCCATCAGAACAATGATCAACTGTGGAACGCCGCAGTAGGTGAATGCTGACACTCCTAGGAAACTGATCAGGAACACTAATGTGGACAGAGCTGATCCGTAGCCGATCAAAATCTCAGTCCAGCACAGCGGCTCGTTGAGCTCATACAGCGTCATCAAGAACACGCCTCCAACGTAGGCGAAGGAGAAACTGGTTAATATGATCATCAGCAGGGCTAAAACTGTTTTAAACCTGCAGCTGGCCCCTGCAAAGATCTGGTAGATCCCACAGATGATGTGTTTCAGAACAGATTGTCTGTGAGAGTCATCTACGGTGCTCCCATCAGCTGGAGTCTTCTTCATTGATTCTTCCAGAATAAAGACGGCGTAGATCAGGGTCAGACACTGGAACAGAGCTGATGTCAGAAACGGCCAGTTAAACCCCGCAGCTCTCAAAAAGTAACCCGTCGATATCGAAGCCACTCCAGACAACAGCCCGATCATCATGTCCACCCCAGCCATGCGCAGCGTCTTCTGGCGCTCGTCTTTGCACAAGTCAGCTATGTAGGCAAAACAGCCTCCGAGAAACGTGCCCAAGCCACCAAACAGAGAGCTGAGAAGGGACGAACCAATCAGCAAGTACACGTCCAGCTCAAAGAAGGACACAGTCAGGAAGGAGGTGGTGTAGATCAACGTGCCGATCAGAGGCATGACAATGGTGATCTTGCGTCCCGCTCGGTCGCTGTAGGCCACCAATAAGAGAGTGACGATCAGAGACGGGACCGTGGACAGGATCTCTGAGTAGAGGGAGAAAAGAGATGCCTGCTTCTGGACATCCTGAAAATCAGGCAGACAGAGAGAAGGAGATTATTTAAAAATCGTGAAAAGACTTCACTATAGTGTCAACTTCAATCAGACAAATTTGGAAAATAAATTAGCTTAATTTTTTTTCACGTCTCTTAACAACAATCTAACATAGTATAACTATGAATTTAGTGTGGAGAGTAAAAAAAAGGAAAAAAATGTGTGATTCTTTCATTTTTATCTAAAAACAACCATTGGACCATCTGGTTGTCAGTCTCATTGAACTGCTACACTTTCAAGGGTCCTCCATTAATTACACACTGGCGTATTTGGCAACAAAAAACCACAGGTTCACGGCTCAATATTATCAGAGGAGAAACAGACTGCTGCGACCACTTCAACTTCAACTACTAGAGCCCCAAAAAGAAAAACACCATTTGAAATCACGGAAAACAAAAGACATTTAGATGTAGAAAACGGCAACCGATGTTAAGCACTATTTCGTTTTCTCCGACATCACAAGTTCTGGCATAAGCATCTCAGGGAAGGCACCCAAGGAGAGGAGTGAGTGCTCTGTGAACGTATTTGCGTTCAAAACCTAGCTTGTTCTGTAGATTCACCATAACAGCTTTAAAGCTGGGGTACATAACTATAGGCTCACTTAAATGATTAGAGGCCAGGGGAAGGACTTGGGGGAAATATAAATTATGAAAGATTACCTTATTTATATCATAGATCGGGGTCAGATAGTAAGCATTTTTTAAGTTACTTTGAAGATTAAAACTACAAACCCAAGGTTTAAGGGTTTGCAGATGATGCAAGAGAGGTTTTCTTGTGAAGGATTAAAAACAGAATGCGTAGAGTAGTTGCAGGTTCCTGGTTGAAAACAGGATATTCAAGTTTGCAGAAATTCTACTTCCTTGTTTCTTTTGGGGTTTTTTAAACATGCAAGCAGGTGGTAAATCTCTAAAAATGATAATTATTTTAAATCTTACACTCTTTGCCTTGTTTTGTTTCTGATAATCTTTTTGTAAGTGTTCAAATGTCATCTGAACTACGACTCTTAAGCCGGGATCGGGCGTTGGTGTCAAGTTCAGGAAATTAAACTTGAGTCCCATGTTTACCTTGTGTAAGAACTTTTAAAAATATATATATATTACTTAGAATCTAAGCTGTATTCAAAAATATAATTGGCAAGTTGATGCTGGTATAAACAGAAAATTAGTTGCTCAGATACAAAAAACATGAGTAGAAATCTAAAAATGAAAATGGTGGTAGACTTTAAAAACCACTTCCACTTTTTAGCCTCGGTCATTTCCTGTGTACTTTTGTCCCTAACATATTTTAGTCCAAGATAAAATAAAACACGTCTCCTTCCAAATAATGGCAATAACCCCAAAAAAGTGCACCCTTAACAACCTTATGGATGTTTGTGTGGTTGCTGCTGTTGATTGCTGCACATCTGGATGTGTTGTCAGAGATGGGATAGCTGGTGTTGGTCAGCTGCATCCACAGCCTCCTGTAGACATACTGCTGCACCAGTGGGTAGATAAGAAAGCTGCTAAAAGCATATAGAGCCACCACAGGCTCCACCAGGTGAAGACGCCACATGATGAGGGGATGAAAAAGTCCCTGAAAAGAGAAGGAACAGCGTTTTTAGAGATGAACATGAAGGCAGAAAAGAGCGTGCCTGAGCAGATATGAGACAGATCTTTAAAACATAAGATAACAAACATAACTATACAACATAATAAATGATCAATTAGCTCATCAAGATGGGAAAAATCCATTTGACCTTTTGAAACTACAGGAAAAAATAAACTACAGAAAACGGAAATTGAATTGGTTTCATATTAAAGTAGATTTTTGTTCGGTTGTTTTAGCTTTAAGCGTTAATTTATTTAAAAGTTATTAAATAATATTTTATGTTGTTTATTTTATCCAGATGCTGCGGGTTGGTTATATACTGTACGTGTATGATTAGATAATCTATTAAAGCGTGCAGATAAATGATTTGTGTCATTAATAAAGCATTAATAATACAATAAACTACAGTAATAACGCTTACCGACTTAGATATTCGCCTTGGTCATGTTCTTCTCTTGTTTTGACTCCGGAGCAGCTTTAGGGCTGAGAACGAGGTTGTGAAAGCAAAAAAGTCCCGCCCCTACTCAAATGTGATTGGACAGAATTTTTAAAATCGGGTTTTCAATAGCCAAAAGAAACTGTCAATCAACTTGCAAGAAAAGCTAAGATATTAGGCGCAAGAGAAAGCTCTGGAATGGAACACGTTTTGTATTTGGAGCAAACAGGTCAGTTAATGCATTTTATACAAATGTATTTAAACTCATTCGATCAATACATACTTAACATTGCTCACATCTTGTTTACTTTTCTTTGTTGAAATTCGCCCATTCACGAAGCCACACGTTGTTTATAGGTATTACGGTACTGTATAGCAAGCTGATTGTTACATATTCGTCAAAAAGGAAGTCAACATTTCATCATCATTGAATGTCTCCTGATCATCTGTACATACTCCTGATGTGTTATTGATGTATTAATTGCTGCTGGTCTAATCGTGAAATCCAAAACTGACAGTGAAGTAAAAGGTTTGCTAAATAATTTTTACAGCTGTGAATTTTTGATGATTGAAGCAGTCTTAAAGTGGTCTAAATGCACATTTTCACATACTTTCAAAGCTCATTTAAAGATATGTGTAAACCTGTTATTCAACATCATGTTTGCATGACACAGTTCTTTGTGAGGAAAACATAAAGACATTTCTTTTAAACATGACACATGAATGCACCTGAAGTGCCACACTTTGCTGGTTTTGGTATATAAGGTTTTAATTAACCATTTGATGATTTTGATTACTGTGCAATGTGTGTCGACAGTGGTGTAAATTGGTTAGTTTTTAGACAGCAGCTATGCTATGAGTTCTCAGTTGTGTTTAGACTATCCATTGGCCCACTAGTTCCCTGTACACTTTAATATTTTATTACAGCTTTGTTTCTTGAAATAGAGGTTGTTCAGGAAGTAATTAGCTTGAACACTGAACCTCAATCCCCACACAATTTCTATTAAAAACGTTCTGCCTATCAATTTCATTTATACCATTCACATTAATATTTACCTTTCTCTAATATCCGTAATAGCAATTATATTATGTACAAATTAATATAACATCTTAAATCCATGTTTCACTTAGTAAAAAGAAAACAAAATTATTATTAGTCTTTATTATTACTATTTATCGTATTTACTTATGTATTTATTTATTTTAATATTCATTCGCGATAGTAAAAATATAAGAGTTTTTGTTCAAGTGGATATATTTGAAATGTTAAGTGTGGGTAGTAAGAACATGCTTTTGCAGTCAATTAGAAATAATAATGTGTACAAGAATTTAGAATAATTTATAATTATTATCAATATAAATTTTTAAAATATTTTGCTAAATCATAGTGCAAAATGCAGGTAGGTTGATTGTTTGTTATGAGGGCTTGCCATAAAGTGAGGCAGGCGTACACTTTGCCTCGGACTGTACCATTTCACCGATTTACGGGGAAGGATTTTGTTGTGACAGCGGAGTAGAAACCCAGCAGGGACACGGTAAGATGTTACACACAGTCCTTTCCCTTTCTATCTTCGTCTTTAGTAAATATCAGGAGATAAATCCAAACTTCTACATCTTTGCGCGTTTTAAATGGTGGAGAAAAGGGTACCATAAAATGACTGAAAGCTAACGAATCATAGCGGTCCCTGTGATTTAATCTGCCGCTTTGGCTAACATCACGAGCTACCGTTACATACCGGGGAAACGGTGAGCAAATATCCGATCATATAGTTGTTCAACTCGCTGTTTAATAGTTTCCTGGTCTGCATACTGTAGCATGTATGCCAGCTAGCTTCGCTTCGCCCTCTCTACTTGCATTTATGAAGTCGTGACAGAACCAGAGGTGGATGATATTACTTCACCGGCCTTTAACTGTTAATTCACTTCCTGCGCCTCATCAGGATCCATCCTCTTCCTAAAGAAGCTCTAGTTCTCAGGGGCGGTTCTATTTAAATAAATACTAGTTTCTCGTCTCTCTTAGGGGGCCAGTGCCCCCCGCCCCCCATTGGTCGCCCGCTATGCCACTGTTGACTTTCCAAGTTTTCTTGTTAAACACTTTCAAGGAATTTATTAGAAATGTAAACAGTAACTTCCAGTACTTTATTACTAGGCCTTTACACTTTTTTTCCACACCTTATCTCATTAACCTTGATATTTGCCATATTTTAGGTTCCCTTTTCCAGCAGCCTTGAAACAACCCGTATTTAAATGTTTAGATGTGCTGATTAACATGTTTGAAGTTCCTCATAACCAGTTCTCTGCTTTTTTTTGGTTTTCAGGCAACTCCATAGGGTTATTCATCTTGGATCAGCCATGGCCTTCAGCAAAGGGTATCGCATTTACCACAAGCTGGACCCACCGCCTTATAGTGTGATAGTGGAGACCCGGACCAGGGAGGAATGCCTCATGTTGGAGTCAGGAGCCGTCGCTGTTCTGTGTAAGATGTTTGAACTGATAAAAGTACATCAACATGAAATTCATCCTTGTTTCCTTTTGTCTATGGTGGATGTGATTGTGTAAAAACGAGTTAACAGAACACATTCTTTCACTTTTGTTTGTGTCTTAGCGGCAGCAGAGAAGGACGCCATTAAAAACACGTACACCAAAATATTTGATGCCTATGGAATTCTTGGTGTCCTCCGATTAAACCTAGGTAAGAAGAACATTGCTCCCTGTCTCACTCCAAGCCCCTCTAGTTTCAGATGTTTCTTAGTTATAAGCTGCTTCCTCTTGTCCTCCAAAAGACCTTGAAAGCTCTTGTTATCACAACAAGGAACCATCAGCCTTAAAGATTAAACCTCAGCCTTCTAGATGTTCAAGATAAAGCTGGCTGGTGTATTCCTGCTGATCAGTAGCATCAGAGCTCAGGACAAGGATTCTTTCTGTCATTTTTCCAGGCGACTCCATGCTCCACAGCCTGGTGGTTGTAACGGGATGCAGCTCTGTGGGGAAGGTGCAGGATTCAGAAGTTTTCAGAGTCACACAGACAGACTTCATATCGCTGAAGAACGATCCAGGAGACGAGGACCGGATCGCCGAGGTGCGCAAGGTCCTTAATTCAGGTCACTTCTACTTTGCCTGGTCTGCCTCTGGGGTCAGCATGGATCTGAGTCTTAACGCACGCCGCAGGATACTAGAAGACACTACAGACAATCGCTTCTTTTGGTATATGAATGCGATCCTTTCAGTTTTAATTTGGCTTTAAAAGTATATAAAGTCATGAATGTAGCACGCGTGTAGCAGCAAATGAGACATTGTGTCGTTTGCATCAACAGGAACCAGTCGCTGCACCTGCATCTTAAGCATTACGGAGTCAACTGCGACGACTGGCTGCTGAGGCTGATGTGCGGCGGAGTGGAGATCAGGACTATCTACGCAGGCCACAAACAGGCCAAGGCCTGCATATTCTCTCGGCTCAGCTCGGAGAGAGCCGGCACGAGATTCAACGTCAGGGGAACCAACGACGATGGACAGGTGGCCAACTTTGTAGAGACTGAACAGGCGAGTCACGCTCTTAATGGTTTTATTGGCTTGAAAGACGTCTTTTTATGCCTTCTGTGATATAATCGGGGTTTAATTTGAGCCGGAACAAGATCCGGGAACTATCTTATTTTGAAAGGACCGTTCCGGCAACTGTCTGCTAGGATCCGGCAACTTACACGACAAACTTGGGCTATACGCAGGATTCGAATTACGGGTGAGCTAGGGAGCTCCTGGAAGCCCTCAACACACCCAGGGGGTGTCTGAAACGATCCTGGTTCTACTGATATTACATTATCTATGTGGACTCTCTGGGGATTATTTGGAGCTGAGAGGCGCAGAGCTCTGATCGTTGACGCGCTCCAGACAGATGCGTTCTGAGCACGGCCACAGTAACATTCTCAAAGTGTCGCCACCTCAAAAACAAATTTAACACATGATCGTTTGTGTCGGCTCATATCCTTTCATGCTTTCTGTCTTTTATTTGTGCCTGATGTGTTTTACTGCTGCAGTGCAGAGCGCATCACCTGTTTTGTCCTCCGGTGAAATCCCCTCACCGGTGCGGTCGGCGCGCACTCCGCTGTTTTAGCGGTCGGTAGATCTTTTAGAACTGCAGTTCAAAGGTAACTCATGAGGTGAATATATTTGAAGCCAGGTAGCAGTTTTTCTTTAGGGTTGAGAGGAGATGCAGGAAGATAATAAACAGACAGGACAGAAAAATGGTCACATAAAAAATAAGTTCCTTTTTGTACCTGGTGGTTGGGACAATAATTCAGGCTGGACATTTTGAAACCATCCCAGGCCACCGCCCAATTTACGCTAAACACTAAAAGTGGGTCAGGATGGGCGCTGTAAAAGTGTAAAACAACAAAATTAAAACTTCACATGTGCCCTGATGCTTTCCTCTAAAATATAAATATTTGTGTTCTGCTGCTATAATCTGTGCTTCTGTTGCATAAACTTCATTGCTAAATGATGCATCATTGGTGTCATTTAGGTTCACAGTGTAGTAGCACAGGTTAAATGGACAGCCTCAACAATGGAAGAAGCCTTTTGCAGATGCACAAATCTTTGACATCCATATATACTGGCAGACCAGTATATATGGATGCTTTCCTCATAATGTTCATATAAACACCAATAACAACACTAGGGGTTTAAAGGCTATGAGTCAAAGACAAAATAAGCCAGAGGTGAAGGTTTATGCATTTAACAAGAAATGTCATAAATGATCATTAGGGCTGATGTGACATCTAATCCAGATCAGTCCAGGTCAGAATTATCATCTTATCTGTCTCATCAGCAGCAGCTGGATGTTCATGGCCACCACACTTCAAGTGAAGCACGCTCCTTTTATGTCTTGTGTTTGCTCACGATCCATATTTCCGTTTAGAAACCGTTTCTCCTCCATGGATGTGCCTGCCTGTCAGAGCGTTAACCACTGGTTGGCCAGCTGATGCTGCTGTCAGTCATTGCGGGAATGAGTACGGTGTGGGGAAACAGTTTTAATTTCTCTCCTTTGCCTGAGCTGATAGTGACGCACAGCGCGCCTCGCGGCAGCGATGCACCTTTTGTGAAAACTGCGGCCCTTCATGGAGCTCGTGCCAGACTGGATGACTGATGTTAGAGGACACACAGATACCTTTTCAAAAATCTCTGAGATTTCGACTAATGAATACCTGGAAATTGTACCGGTATGCACTGTACCCTAGAAAAAGTGCTGGCATGCTGAAAGGTTATTTTTAGAAGTGGCAGCGGCGCTGGTACCGGTCCAATGCACTGCTCTCTGTCCCTAAAGGATGAGTCTGATGATCTGATCATCATGATCCGTTACTGACAGCCGCTGTTTGTCCCTCCCCAACCCAACCCACGTGCCTGGCATTGCGCGCTGCGCGATAGTTAAACTGAGCCAAAAAACACCACCTCAAACCGGTTCTCCCAACATGACCACTTACAGGCCAGCCTGTGGCCAGAACTTTCTTCCTCATCAATCTTTCCTTTTCTGCTCCACCTTTCCTTGTCCATCTAGGTCCATCTTGCTTCTGGGGCCAAAGGTGCGGTGGTGCTGTAGCCGCTCTGGGGTGGCGGGTGTCTGCTGCGCTTTGCCAGACCCCGACAAAGTGAGAGGACGGGGTGTCTTTGTGCCCAGTTTGCTCCATTTGTGCGAGCATCAGGACAGCAGATGCCCTGATGAGCTGCATGATGGATTGCTCATTTAGATATTACACACGTCATGACCAGCAGTCACTGAGCGGGCCAGTTTAACGGCCAGGCCACCGGGAATTCTCCTGTTTCTCCCGATTACCAGTCCGCCACTGAAGAGATGTGTGTTAACTTACAGAATGTGGGCGCAATTTTTATTACTACACCCCCCCACCCCCGTGCGTGTTCCGGCATCTGTTTTGCCTTTAGTGAACTTTGGTTTTACGTCAGTATTTGCGTTCCGGGAACGTTTGATTTACAAATGAAGCACTGAACATAATGGCTGGCGTTACTAAAGTTACAATAAAGTGTTTAACAATCCTGGGCCGATTAAATGTTTATCATTGATCCTCTTTCTGGCTGAGTCCTAAAACGAGTTGAGCTTTTGAAGGTTGAAATGTTTTGTTTCTAATAGTTTTTCATTTCCAAGTTTACTGGTTCATTTGGCCTTTGACAGACTTGGATTGTGCTCTCAGTAGAGAAAAAATGTGGTCGGCCTACTTCTGACAGCTACTTTAACTATCTCTCCTTTACGTCTTCTGTACCTTGTAAGATAAGTGAGGGTGTTATTATCACAATGAGCATTTGAGTTACATTTCCTTTCATTTCCCCTGAACAGGTTATTTTCCTGGATGACAAAGTCTCATCCTTCATCCAGATCCGGGGCTCCATTCCACTTTTCTGGGAGCAGCCAGGAATCCAGGTAAGGACTGTCTGATACTGAACTAGGACTTTAAATCCAACCCGGGCTTTCCACCAGATGTGTAAGCAGCGCGCAACGTTATAGATGCGTTTTCACCGTGACCCTTCCTGCCGGGAGTGTTTCAGATGCGAATCAGCCGCAAAAGCATACTATACAGCTGGTCCCGCAAGGTCACAAAATCACAGGAGAATTGCGAGATCACGCGTGATTTTGCCATTTCACATGGTAACTAGCAAGAATGACAGCAGCATGTCTCGTAAAGGTCGGTGGTTTACTTTCTGGTTTACCTCCATCAAGGTGGTGTCACAGAGCATGGCAATTAGGGGCTGTGAACGAGCTGTTTCTCCCCTCCCTGAAAACACTCATCAGGTGATCTAGGTGGGCTGTCCTCTCACCTGAAGCAAAGCTTAAAATGCAACAGCAAGCACTTTCAAACAGACTTGAATCTGCACCGAAGGGCCTTGAGTGTCTGTTAGTGCAAAGCAAAAGTTTAAGAAGACAAAAACAAGCACTATCTTCCATTGAGAAAGAGAAGGAAACTCATCTGTGGGTAATCCTGTTGTCTAGTAGCTCTGGTTTGGGCCAACTGAAAACAATAAGTGCAATCAGGGTCTGTGAACGAGCTGTTTCTCCCCTCCCTGAAAACACTCATCAGGTGATCTAGGTCTCAATCATTGCAATCAGCTGCTGCATAAACACTGGTTTCCAACTAGTAGCACAGCATAAGTTTGGTGGCATAACTGAAGCGTCAGCGGAAGCTTCAGCCCTTGTGTCTCAGCCCCTCCAGTGTGAAGACACTCCGGGGTAAAGACATACGTGTCTACCTGCGCGCGTCAACAGAGCAGGCACACAGAGCAAACAAACTCGACCCAGACGCTGCTCCATTGACACCTTGCAAAATACGCCATCATCCTATACCTATGATCACTGGCTTCAGAGGAAGGTCACACACAGCAAACCGCTTTCGCAACCTTCAAAACCTCCGCTCGCTAAAACCAACTCCCCCCGAAGACATCCACCAGTCTATGGGACTTTGGAACTGCCAATCAGCTGTAAACAAAGCTGACTTCATTACCGCTTATGCAAACCACCTGTCACTTGATGCACTGGCCCTCACTGAGACCTGGATCAAACCATGTGACAATGCTACTCCATCTGCTCTCTCAGTTAACCACCCTTTCTCCCACACTTCTCGTGCATCTGGCTGAGGTGGTGGAACGGGCATGTTAATTTCCAACAGTCAGTTGCCACATCACTAAATACAACTCCTTTGAATACCATGCCATCCAGGTAACTGTACTGAAAAAATTATTTTTGGTTGTCATATATCGCCAACCAGGTCAACTCGTAGACTTTCTTGATGAACTCGACACCCTGCTCTCCTCCATTCCTGAGCACGACTGTCCCACAATGGTCCTTGGAGACATGAATATTCACCTGGACAATCCCAGCTCATCAGGCTTCCTGTCACTAATGTCATCATTTGATCTAAAACTAGTACAAAGTCCTCCAACTCACAAAGCTGGAAAAGCACTTGACCTCATTTTCACCAGAAACCGTGCCATAGACGAAATCTCTGTCACACCGCTGCATCTTTCCGATCATTACTTCATCCATTTCAGCTCGACTCTACAAGGGAGGCCCACTGCTTCCTCCCCAGTGGTCTCATTCCGCCGCAACCTCCGCAATCTGGCACCCAACCACTTGTTGCCTCCACTCTTCCATCTCCCAGCACATTCTCTGCTTATGAAGGGAATGATGCCACCGGGTCACTCTGCTCCACACTCTGCTCTTGTCTTAACAACTTGTGTCCTTTAGCCACTACACCTGCTAGATCCTCTCAGTCGCACCCTTGGCTAAAAGATACCCTCCGGTCTCTACGCACCAATCTTAGAGCTGCGGAACGGAAATGGCGCAAAACAAAAGATCCTGGTGATCTATAGAAATTTCAGGAATTACTGTCCTCATTCTCTGCCAGCATCACTGATGCAAAGAAAGCTTTCTACACTGACAAAATTCTCAGCTCTACTGACTCTCAGAAACTATTTTCGACATTCAAAACTCTGCTCACCTCTCCATCGCCACCTCCTACCAACAATCTATCAGCTGACACCTTTGAACATCTTAGGTGTGTTCTTGCTGTGTCTTTGTAAATCCATGCTTTCGTTCTTTTTTAAACACAGAAACAGTTTTGTTTACCTGTTTGTAGCTACAGTTTCGCCGACAGCTGCCGGCTTCTTCAGGCTGACGCTGATGGTGGCGCGTCACTTCCTTCTCCATTTATCTGCGGGCAGCAGAGGACGTTGTCGCCCTCTACTGCCCGCTCTCCCCTCTCTGACGATGCAGTCCCATGCGTGGTCCAGCGTGTAAACTCCGTTGTCCCTGTTCATGGTCCCACATCCACGTCTCCTTATCTCGATTGCTTCCTTGATCCATCTTTTGTATTTTTGTTGTTCGGTGGTTATGATCCGTGTGCTGTCCCAGTCCATTATATGGTTTTCTCTTAAGCAATGATCTGTTAGGGCTGACTTTTTTATTGTACTTTCTGCTTCTTCTTTTGCTGCTCTTGTGTGTTTACGATTTGCCTCTTTCTCGCACTCCTTTCTGTGTTCTATTGTCCGTGTATTGAGTTGGCGTCCGGTTTCTCCTATGTATGTTTTATTGCATATTTTGCATGGGATTTCGTAGATGACTCCACATTTTTGTCCAGCTGATATTTTGTCTTTTGGGTGCACTAGTCTGTTTCTAACTGTTGTGTATGGCTTTGTTGGTTTGTTTATGTTGTGTTTTTTCATTGTTGCTCTTATTTTTTCCGTTATTCCTCTGATGGTATGGTAGGGTTATCACTGGTTTTGGTTCTTGTCTTTCTAGGTTTCTGGTTCTTTTTTGGGGTTGTTCTTTGCTTTCTGTTTTTGTTTGTTGTTTTCCTTTGTTTATTGCCCATGATATAACATTATATCACCGAGCAAACATAATAACAGAAGAGAGAGACCGTAAACAAGAGGACAAACACATACAATACACTTTAAAGACCTGCGCATACCCGACATGGGCAATAAACAAAGGAAAACAACAAACAAAAACAGAAAGCAAAGAACAACCCCAAAAAAGAACCAGAAACCTAGAAAGACAAGAACCAAAACCAGTGATAACCCTACCATACATCAAAGGCATAACGGAAAAAATAAGAGCAACAATGAAAAAACACAACATAAAAACACCAACAAAGCCATACACAACAGTTAGAAACAGACTAGTGCACCCAAAAGACAAAATATCAGCTGGACAAAAATGTGGAGTCATCTACGAAATCCCATGCAAAATATGCAATAAAACATACATAGGAGAAACCGGACGCCAACTCAATACACGGACAATAGAACACAGAAAGGAGTGCGAGAAAGAGGCAAATCGTAAACACACAAGAGCAGCAAAAGAAGAAGCAGAAAGTACAATAAAAAAGTCAGCCGTAACAGATCATTGCTTAAGAGAAAACCATATAATGGACTGGGACAACACACGGATCATAACCACCGAACAACAAAAATACAAAAGATGGATCAAGGAAGCAATCGAGATAAGGAGACGTGGATGTGGGACCATGAACAGGGACGACGGAGTTTACACGCTGGACCACGCATGGGACTGCATCGTCAGAGAGGGGAGAGCGGGCAGTAGAGGGCGACAACGTCCTCTGCTGCCCGCAGATAAACGGAGAAGGAAGTGACGCGCCACCATCAGCGTCAGCCTGAAGAAGCCGGCAGCTGTCGGCGAAACTGTAGCTACAAACAGGTAAACAAAACTGTTTCTGTGTTTAAAAAAGAACGAAAGCATGGAGCTGACACCTTTGCCTCATTCTTCACTGACAAAGTGGCAGCTATAAGCAAACAGTTTACTCAACTGGACACTCCTGAACATTCGCTACCACAAACTCCTTCTAGCCCAACCATCTCAAGCCCTACTGCTTCATTTTCCTCTTTTTCCCCTCTCACTGAGAACTGTGTGTCCAAGCTTCTCACGTGCAGCCGCCCTACTACATGCCCACTCGACTCCATTCCGACTAAGCTGCTCCAAGCTATTGCTCCTACAGTAGCCGCAGCAGTCACACATGTGATCAATGAATCACTGACATCCGGTACATTTCCCACCTCTCTCAAGCATGCTCAGGTTAAACCGCTGCTAACAAAAACCATCTCTTCCTCCAAATCATGTGGAGAACTATTGACCTATCTCTCTCCTCCCTTTTCTGTCCAAAATCATTGAAAGGGTGGCTTTCAAGCAGATCACAGAATACCTCTCACAAAACTGTCTGCTTGACCCTTACCAATCTGGGTTCAAAAAGGGCCACTCCACTGAAACTGCTCTGTTAGCAGTTAAAAGAAGCTAGAGCGACAGGCAAATCCTCAGTGCTTATCCTGCTCGACTTATCGGCTGCATTTGACACTGTCAACCATGGCTTCCTTTTGTCCACACTCTCTAGCATGGGCATTACAGAGAAAGCACACGTCTGGTTTGAATCGTAACTCACAGGACGATCATTCAGTGTATCTTGGCTTGGACAATCCTCTACCATGCACCATCTTGCCATAGGAGTCCCCCAGGGCTCTGTATTAGGACCTCTTCTCTTTGCCATATACACCACCTCACTGGGTGAGATCATTCGATCACATGGCTTCTCCTACCACTGCTATGCAGACGACACCCAGCTCTATCTGTCATTTCCACCGGACCACCACACTGTCTGCATGAATATCAAACTGTCTCTCTGACATATCAAAATGGATGAAATCCCATCATCTCCAACTCAACCTCTCTAAAACTGAACTACTTGTAATCCCAGCAAAACCTTCCATACAGCACAATATCTCAATCCAAAATGACTTCCTATTTCTGGCTCCTTCAAAGGCATTTTGAAATCTGGGTGTTGTGATTGATGAACCCTGACCTTTAAAGATCATGCTGCCTCTGTTGTTCGTTCATGCCGCTTTGCGCTGTATAACATACGAAAGATCAGACCATACCTAACACAACATGCCACCCAGCTCCTGGTGCAGTCTACTGTCATCTCCCTACTCGATTACTGCAATGCCCTTCTAACTGGTCTTACAGCCTGTACTGTGAGACCTCTTCAAATGGTCCAGAACCCAGCGGCGCATCTGGTCTTCAATCAGCCAAAAAGAGCAAACGTCATCCCTCTGTTCATTGAGCTTCACTGGCTATCGCTAGCAGCACGCATCAAGTTCAAATTGCTAACAATAGCATACAAAGTCTGAGATGGTACGGATCCCATCTACCTAAATCCTCTTGCAAAGGCTTACGTCTTGGCCTGGCCACTCCAGTCATCACAGGATTGTCGGCTAGCAGTGCCTACACCACACTCAGGACAATCCAGACTCTTCTCATGCATCGTTCCACAAATGTGGAATGACCTACCAAGCACTACCAGAACTGTGGCTTCCTTTTCAATTTTCAAGAAACTCTTGAAGACCCTGCTCTTCAGAGAGCATCTTCTAAACTAGTACCCTCCCTGCACCCATCCCACCCTCTACCGTCCACTCCTTGTTCCCTCCTCTCCTTGATTGATGTCAAGTTGTTGTTATTGTTGTTGTTAGCCTCAAGGGCAACATGCCGATAATCACTTGTAAGTCGCTTTGGACAAAAACATCTGCTAAATACATAAACATACATAAACATACAATTTTGACATCAATAGGAAATCTGCTTAGGTCTTTTATTTTGAAATTTGCCAAAGCTTTATAATGCTCCTGTGTTTGATTTCCTGTGTGGGCTAATGTGAACTGCTGAGCTCAACGTGTTCTGGAAACGTGTAAAAGTTAGACCCGGCACATAAATTTAGCAAAGCGCTGTGACGTCTCCCTTCTGGTGTCCGACACTTCAGGTGGAAACGCTGACGTAACCTACTGCTTACTTTTCCAGTGGAAAGTCAGGATTAGACTTTTCTACATTCATGCACATTTAGAAATTAGAAAACGTTCTTGTTGTTTGGGTAGAAGAACCTGACCATTTCGTTGATGCTGCAGCTTGGTGGGTTAGCTAAGCTAACTTAGCTTTCATGCAATGACAAACAAACAAAAATCTAACTTCAAGTTATTTAAGTGAAAGGAAGTAATTTGGGTGGAAACGTTTCTCCCCAATTTTAACACCTTTTGTTGCTGTGTTCAGAAAAAGTTCATTAAGGGTGTTTTGTTGCACCTCAATAAGAACCGACACCCTAGTGGACGGGATGAAAAACGCCACCTGGTATAACCTTTCACTTTTTTCTCTCTCTTATCTTTTTTTCGGAGTGGGATGGTGGGTGGGAGTTGGAGGCTTCGCTGTTGCTGGTGCTTTCATATCACAGGTAGTCGTACTTCTGTGCAATGCCAAAGGTCCTGAGAGAAAAATAAAGGAATCCACTGAGCCATTAATGCCATTAATAGATGTGTTTGCAGTCCTCAATAAAAACCCTTCAATGCTCATGGATAAATATGTTGGATTTGCCTGCTCTCGGCCTGACGTTGCACAGACTGGTGAATTAGGTGAGACATGGGTGAGTCAGTGGTAGTAATAGTGATTAGTAAAGGGCTTTTTTTCTGTTTTTCTCAGCTCCCAGACATCTTGGGTCAGGTGAGAATCTGATCTGAAAACATCCCCTAACCACTTTGCAAAATCTATTCTGGTAATGTTCCCAGATCATCTGGATAGGTGTTAACTGATGATAATAATCATATAAAAGACGGTACTGATCATCTATTTAGTTCACAAAGGTCTCTGGTTTGGTCAAAACGCTGGTTAGTGGGTTTGGGGTTGTTTTCAGATGCAAGTGTGTAGTCCTCCTTCTTTGAAGCACCTTTGTAGCTTTTAGTCCGCTCTACCAGATGTTGCTTGTAGGCTCTCCTCTCCGAATAAATCCCCTGAGCCGGAGGTGTAACTTTAGTGTGGCTCCAGATAAAAGAAGCAGCGTTTTTTTTTCTTAAACATTAGAACTAGTTAAATAAACTTGAGATTATCAGTGTTTCCATGAGAGTGACTTAAAGCAGAACTCCAGTTTTTTTTTTATCTCAAGGGCACCTTCTAGAGGCAGAAAAATGAATTGCACCTTAAAGATGTGGATCACAAAATTTTTTTTAATGAATTTTCTGATTATAATCAGTCACTCTGAGTTTTTCATGCAGGCTGAACATGAAAATAGTCTCCTACACCTATCCCCTACATTCTTAAACTCTAGGATTAGAAAAGCCTGACAGAGCTACGTCACACTGTTACTTAATATTCATGGACTCACTCATCTTGTGTCACGACGGAGAAGGCTGTTGTTGATTTAGCGTCCAGGAAACAGCAGAGTGCGTCTTGGTTAATAGAAGCTAACAGTTAGCATTAGCAACTCCACAACACAGCAGAACTCCTCCAGACTTGTGTTTTTGTTGAGATAAAACATCAGTGTTTCAAAGCAAACAGAGTCAGTGGTAGAGTTGCGTTGCTTTTAGCCAATCAGAGGCGAGATATCCAAATATCAGGAAATAAAACCGCAAACTCTCTGTGATTGACATTTGTACATAAGCAGATGTCTTCTGCTTATTGGCTAATGTTGAGTGGCGCTCAACTTAAGTTGCACTGGGCACTACAAGATGGGGGCGGCTTAGCATAAAAGAAAGGACATATTGCCTCCATTATATATCAAAGCTCAAGTCTAAATCGTTCAAAGTTGATGCCAAAGCCGTCTCAAACGAGCGTCGTTCCTGAGCTGCTCTAGTGTTAAACACACCCAACAAACGTAGAGCGAAAGCACAAGACTCAAAACGGTTCAGGTCATCGGTGGACCTACGGAGGCCACAATGGAGCGCAGTTACTGACCTGCACAGAGAAATCTTTTAGATTTCTAGGCTAACATCATTCCTGAGAGGAGGAAAACTCTGGATTGCTGCTTTAAATTAAACATTTAATAGTATTTACCACAGAAATAGATCCTCTAATGGGCTTGTTGGGGAAAGTATTTGAGGAAATAGACTTCAGGTTGGGACTGGTTATAAACGGTGTTGAGCTGATCCGAGGTGTGCCGCCGTAACCCGAGTAGTTTCAGGTGTCATCTCAGGAAGTTATTAAATATGCATGGACTAGACCTGCATGACGGAAGCGACAGAAAGGAGCCGCAACATGGTTTAGCCCAGTCACACACACACCTAGCTAAATATAGAAACGTTCAAATGAAGGAAGCTGGTGGCTGCAAAACCGCGAGCTGTGTAGGTGTGTGTCCGTCCGTGGTAACACACAGCTTAAAAACACCAGATATGTGTGGTAATGAACTGGGTGACTTCTAGGGAGAAGTAGGAAGAACTATTGAAGTCAGCCAGCTTCCCTTTAGCTGACAGATCAACACGACAGAAAGATTTGAAAAGATAGAAGAGAATAAGGGAAATCCTGAAGAAGCAGCAAGTGGACAGGCTGAAGTGCTGGTTTTGCTAGTTTCCTGTAAGGCTGTGTGGGTGGATTTCTATTGGAGCTGGTGGTAGAGCAACAAATCAGACATGGGGATAAAGGTGTTGGAGAGATGACTGCTCAGGGTCTTGGTGTGAACAGACTTTCCCGTACAACCACTTGTTGTTGTCGTCCTGCTCCATTCTCTCCCTTTAAAGCATCATTTGTTTAATTGAAACGCTGCCAAAACTTTCTTTTCTGCATCGTTTTATTTGTCACCAGGTTTTTATTTAGATGGGCATTCTTTAAACGTGCACTTGTTTTTTAATGGTTTCACCAAAGAAGCACGCTGTGGTTTGTGTCTCTGCAGGTGGGTTCGCACCGTGTCAAACTCTCACGGGGCTTTGAAGCAAACGCGCCAGCTTTTGAAAGGTAATTCTGGTGTTTGGTGTAGCTTGGGTGGCCACGCTTGTTTACCGTTTTCAGAGGCTTTATTTGACTTTCAACAGATTAACAGCCCTCTGAACCGCACTGTGTCTCCTGTTCCCACTGTCCAAGGACAGATGAGAAGTTGTTCACGATTGTGAAGGAGGGGGTGCTTTTTAAAACGGAGGGTGCAGCCGATTAAATGCTAGAAACATAAAAATCACTAAGCTGTGGGTTATGTTCGTTTCCTGCAGTTTTCTCCACATCTTAACCTTTTGTTCAGGGAAATCTTTACTTTTTGTACACACTGACCAGATGTTTTGTGGGAGAGATCTTAGCCAGGGTTTTGTGGTGGAAACAAAATCTCTCTAATCTCTGTTACACCCAAATAGTACCGGTTCCATCCTTATCAACTCACAGCAGCCACTTCCTACCAGACCATCCCCAAGTGCTGTTGAGTTTCTTCAAACAAGCGTTTTACTAGAAAACGCTGAAGACAGCTAGCAGTTCTGTCAACTGTTGTTGTTGTTGTTGTTGTTATGAGGTTTTCAGATGTAAAAATATGTTTTGGTCTTTTTGATGTGTGTTTTTATGTAATTGTTAGAAGTAATAAATATATTTTCTGAACAGCCTGTTTGGAGACAGGGACTGATGAGCTAACAGCTAGTCTGAACACAGACTAAAACCAGATTGGCTCCAATTTCCAAATTATCATATTAGTTCATGTGGACATTTTATTTTTTATTCACATTTTTTATCTAAATGTTTCTTTTTTTTCCATTTTTTAAAATTATATTTCTAAGAAATGCGTCTTTAATTTTGTCCTTCACTTTTATAAACTTTTACATGTTTAGTTAATTAGTAGTCTTTTTGTTATTTACTCATTAAAACGCCACAAGCAGTGCATACTGTAGCATGTATGCTAGCTAGCCCCGTGCATGCTTTACTGCGTGTTGTAATTATTTATAAATTATTTCTATTTTTAACTTACTGTATCACTAAATAGTTGGCAGCACTCAGTTTTTCAAATTTCAGTTCAGACATAAACTTCTGTGTCATTAGTTTCAATATTTAAAGGTAAACTTAGCAACTTTTTCATATTTTATATAATTTTCTTGAGCCAGTATGTGCTAAAAAGACTCTTTACATGGTTAACGAAATGTCACTCAGCACCGCAATGCCCACTGTGGCCAGAATATTGCACTTGCAACTTCAGAGTGCCGGTCTGGTACCTGTTGGACTTATGAAAGTGGAGCTGCGTGCCTGGCGCTGCAGTCTGCTTCCAGCACGTTTCCTGCGTGTTCTAGATCATGAACACAGCTGATTTGTTTGATTTAGTGATGAACCGCTCCTGTAGACACTAATGAAGGCGGAAGAGACATTTCAGCCGTTTCATTACGGCGATTAGATTAAATGCACAGCGAGGAGAGTTTTACTTTAGTTTTTACTAACGGACACTAGGAGGTGCTAAAAGCAAGGCAAAGCTGCATCATATCCCTTTAATATTTTTCTAGCTACCACATTTTTCAGACCCTGTTTTTACTAACTGACCTACTGCTTTTTGTTGCTACCTTCTCTCTTGAACTTCACTTTTACTTATGAGTTTTGTACTTTGTAACAAGACCAACAGACCCCTGCAGCATTAGTATTCATATTTATGGGAATGTTCATAACAGCAGCTGCTTGTTTTCCAGACACTTCACTGCACTGAGGAGGCTGTACGGAAAACAGGTGATCATTAACCTACTTGGAAGTAAAGAAGGAGAGAATATGCTCAGCAAAGCATTTCAGGTGAGAAGTTCTTGGGTTTTTTCTTTCATCTCACACACGTTACAAGACTTGGCTCTAGTGAGTTAGTCGCAGATTCTGTTCCGACACGCTAACTCTCACACCAGTGGCTGTGATGAAGACATTCAGTGCTAAGTCCTTTACTTTGAACAGAGCCGTCAGTGAACCGGGATCTGTTACCAAGGCAAAATATGCAGAACATTTAGAGAAATACGCTATTTTATTGTTGCTAGATGTTCTGTATGTTCTTCAGCTGTCAACCTTTGTTTATAGTTTTGCACAGGAGTACCAAATACCTATTCGGTACATTTTTGGGTTTAATTCAAGTTTTACCAATAAATGTTTATTTATATTGCTTTACACTACACTTTACACTACCCAGTGGGCGACCAAAGTGCTTCACATTTAAAAATGAAACTTAATGCCAAGTAAAACGTTTAAAAACCACTGAGAACAACAATAAAACAACCAAATCGAAACGCTAAAGTCAAGAGTAAAACATTACAGCACTGTTAAAAAAAGCCCAGTGGAAAGGAGCTTTTAATCCATATTTAAACAAAGTCATGTCAGTAGTCATACGCTAGTCACTCGTAGCCCGTTCCACAGCTTTGGAGCTGAGCGATCCCCCCATTGTCTGTACTTTGATCTTGGAACATATAAATAAAATTGATCAAATATTTCCTCTTTTGTTTTGTTCCTCTCAGAGTCACCTAAAGGCATCAGAGCATGCAAACGAAGTGAAGATGGTTAACTTTGACTACCATCAAAACGTGAAGGGCGGCAAAACTGAAAAACTCAGCAGCGTCCTGAAACCCCAGCTTGGCAAATTCTTAGAGGAGTGTGGCTTCTTCTACTACACTGGGGAAACAGGAATTCTTAGGTAACAAGTACTTCCTCTTTCTGATTTTTTTTTTAGTCCTGATTTTCTTCATTTTACATTTGATGAAGCAAAATGACGTCTTACACACTCCCAATTCTGTCTGTCATTTTGTTACACACTCGTAGCAAAATTATAAATTAGGATCAAACACACTTATTGGGTTTATAAAACACACATTTTGTCAGTGTGAGTGTCCCATTGCTGCCAGGCGTGTGCTGTATCTGCACTGCTAGCTTGTTTATGCAAAACTAGCCTTGCCCTGTGTCCGCCCCAGCTCCTGCATCATCTGGTCCACATAGAATCTACGAAACTCTGATGAACAGTTTAATTGTGTTTTGAAAGAATACTTTTTGTGTTCCATCTACTTGTGATGTCATCATCCAAGCAGGTGCTTTATTGTGTAATGTTTGCGTCATCATGTAGCTGAAAGTGTTCTTTGCTCAAATATTGTTGAGAATAATCTTTGGACATTGATTTGTTTAATTACACTAGTTTTTATAAATTTTGTTGCTACAAAATTAATTATTGATGTTTTCTTAAGGTGTGTGTGTATTTACATATATATTGTGCAATTTTTTTGCCTTTTAGGTAAGAAGCTGGCAATACGATATAGGTCACAATCCCAGAGAGACGATATGATATGTTGTGAAACTAAAAGCTAAACTTTATTTGCAATTTTTAAGACAGAATTTAAGTGGAAAACGCGGGTCAGACACTTCCAAGACACATGCAGTGTTATTGTGAGATCTCGTTGTTCGGTCAAACAAAGGGGGGAACTGCTGCCGAGTTTGAGTTGCACCATATTAGAGAAATACAGTTAATGTTTGCATGTACACTCTCAATGAAAGTCAATTCACTGCTTTAAACATTGATTCAGGATCAAATCATGAAATTTCACTTCAATATATTGCTTCTCCCTAATTCTAATGCTAAAGCTGCAAAACAAGCTAGCTCTTAAATAGAAACCGTCGCAGAACTCTCACCCTTGGCTATCATGCCTAGGCCACATCCCCCTGATACCGGAACATGCATTGCCACAGTAAAGGAGATAGTACTGAACACCTGTCGCTGTTTTCTACGTCCAAATGTTTTTTGTTGCTGTCCGTGCCTTCAAAAGGTGTTTTTCTTTTTGGGACACTGATGGTGTGTCCTAAAGTTGAAGTGGTAGCAGCCGGCTGTTTCCCCTTCCCATTGTTGCTTAACACATGAGTGGGTAATGATTGGAGGACCCAGGGAATGTGGAAGTGCAGTGGTTCGGCGAGACGGACATCCGGGTGGTCCCGTCGTTGGTTTTGGACCAAGCTGTGTTATTGGCTTTAGCAAATTTTGTTTTTTGTTTTTTCCCCCACAAAATCTTCTTTAGCTATTCCACGACTTTTGTTAAGATGCAAAAATATGTTTTAAGCTAGCTTGTTATCAGATTTCCCATTGTAGCTTTAAGTTGCTGTTACTTAGTTGGGATTTTCTATGCTTAAAGTCAAAATCTGGAATTGTTCACTGCTGTGTTTCTTCAGGTCTCAGGGAGGAACCCTCAGGACCAACTGCTTGGATTGTTTGGATCGAACCAACAGCGTTCAGGCCTTCTTTGCTCTCGAGGTAGGAGTTCAGCTGTGTTTGTAGCGCTCTTAAGACTTTTAGAGATAATTGTTTTGATTCAACCTCTGTCCTCCTCATTTCCTGTAGATGCTCACCAGACAGCTAGAGCAGATGGGTCTGACGGAGAAGCCACAGCTGGTGGCCCGGTTTCAGGAGGTTTTTAGGACCATGTGGTCTATGAACGGTGACTCCATCAGTAAGATCTATGCAGGCACCGGTGCCCTGGATGGGAAGGCTAAGGTGACGAAACAAATGCACTCTAACAACCAAGTTCAAAGTGAAATTATTTCTGCTTTTTGTGATGTTTGGCAGTTTGAGGGACATTTATGTCATTCTGGGTTTGTATGTAAACATAACAGAGCATTCATTATTAACGTGAAAGATTTTAAGCCACTAAATGCACCTTTTTTAAGTTTAAATGTCCAGTCATAACTCCGTATAAGCTCCATTCTTTTCCACAATTGCACTGACCGTTAACCATTTGTGTGCCACTGTGTGCTTCTGTTTCTAAATTTTTGTCTCTTTTGGCTAACCTCTGGACCTTTCAACTCGTATATGGTAAGTTTACAAGGGAGGTTGATGTTGGTCTGTGTTGGCCGCCCGGTTTATTTCTTGGTCTGAGGGTTGAATAGTAATGACCGTGGAGTTTGGGATAGGCACGTCTCTTTTGATTGCTTATTTTTTAAAGCAGCAATCCAAAGTTTTCCCTCTTTCAGGAATCCATAAAGGTGGTTGTCTTACCCTGTACTGGGATATATTGTATGCAATACCTTTTTTGCTAAGCTCGCCCCTTCCATGCATTTTGAATTTAGTGCCACTCAGCGTTAGCCAATAGCATTAGACATTCTCTTACATACAGATTTCATCACAGAGCATGCGTGAGAGTTTGTGGACATGTCTCGACTGATGCAGAGTTGATGACAGTTCTTATGAACTGGCTAAGGGTGAGCGTCGATGAACAAGAGGTGTTACTTCCAGCTGTAATCTCGAAAGTAGGGAGAGGGGTACGGTATATGGTGTAATACATATTTCCGCTTCTAGATGGTGCCCTCTGACAAAAAAAACTCTGGATTTCTGCTTTAAATAGCTTTTTCTTTCACTTGGGGTATCTTTGTGACAGACCTGTAGAAATGCGTTCATAAAGGAAGCGAACAGGGGGAAAAAATGCTGCTCGTCTGTGTATGCTTACTGCTTTATCAGTTATCATCGCTGCTTAAATTATAAGGGCAAACGTTTCTCTGTTTCTCAGAACCTGGAGAGATCTGTCCAGATTTACCATAAATCCATGCTGCACATCATTCAAGAATTCTGATTCTCATCTTTTCTTTTAAAAAACCTGTGATAGATCTCTCCAAACCGCCTTATCTTTGTATTTTTTTTCCTTTCGTGCAGTTGGAAAGACGGAATCTTGAGGGATTTTCTAAACATGTTCCCTAACATTTTATATTAATTGTAGGCGGGGAAGCTGAAAGACGGAGCTCGATCTGTGACGCGGACCATCCAGAACAACTTCTTCGACACTTCTAAGCAGGAGGCTATAGACATCTTGAGGCTGGGCTCCACGTTAAACAGTGACTTGGCTGACAAAGCTCGGGCCTTGCTCACCACTTCCAGTCTTTACGGTAATTCCTCACACGGCAAATTGTGACGTAACATTTAAATAATTAAATAATCTCAACAAATTCATGTTAAACAATCTTTTTTTAATTTTAATCGGCCGATTTAAGACTACTTGTATCAGCCATAACATTATGACCACCTGCGCAGGTCAGACACTCCTTGGGTCGCTACATCTGTAGGGAGATGTTCTTGCTTTGCAGATTGGGCTTGACCCATGGTCATAATATTATGGCTCACTCATGAACAGAGCCTGCTCTGTTCCCTCTTGCACATTGTTAGAATATTTGTGACACGTTTAAACACGCAGCTGTTGTAGTCTTCTCAGCTACAGGTTGAACTTCCTGTTGTGAGGGGGGGGGGGGGGGGGGTGTCACACATCAGCTGTGTGACTCACTTTAATAACGACTTTCCTGTTCCCTGGTAAAGCTGTTAACGCAGACTTTTCTTCCTTCTCTCCTTCTCACCCTCGCAAACAATGGTAGTCACTGAGCCTGTCTTACAATCAGGTACAGTAACTGACAGACGTGAAGCGGTGGCCCCGTCAGAAAGTCGTCCTCTCATTTGTGTTTGCTTTTCATTATTTACCTAAAGTCCAGTGTTGGTAGTGGTTTGCTCCTCTGTCTGGTATGAGTTATTGGATTCCTGGTTAAAAGAAAACAAATGGATTTCTGGAGACAGTGAAAACCATTACCAACAGTTATTCTGTGAGTGTTTGAACCTTGTTGTGTACTTCCTCATTCCTATTGTTTATGCCGTCTTTGATTACCTTTCCCGTGTTTCAGTCTCATTTCCCATCCCTCCCTTCTTAAATATAAACACATTAAGTTGTGCAGCCTAATCTGACTCCTCTCTCCTCTTCAGCCTCTCCAAGAGTGTTGCTGGGAATGTGCCAGAACTACCACAAATACACTAAGCCCAAGCAAATCCGAGTGTGTGTCGGCACCTGGAACGTCAACGGGGGTAAACAGTTTCGGAGCATCGCTTTTCGGAACCAAACTCTGAACGACTGGCTGCTGGACGCTCCTAAAAAGGCCGGGCATCCCGAGTTCCAGGGTATGTCGCTGTTTATTTATCTGCTATTACTTCTGGTTCTCGTCACCTTCAGACTGTTTAATAGGGCTGCTCTTGTTTATGGGTCTGAACATGTTTATTTACCTTTAGACAGGACAACAGTTGAAGGTATTTCTTGTGTACAGGGTGTGTGAAGGTGAAGAAAGCTGCGGCGTATTTTAGTTTTTAACATGAAATTAAAAGCAAACTGAATTGTTGTCATTTGTGTTTATACCAGCATTTCTAATGTCTTTCTGGTTGATTTATGCCATTTAAGAATGTGTAATTTCTTGATAAATGTATTAATATATATGAACAAAAGGAATAATGTAAAAATCAAAGGATTTGACACAAATATCATTTTACCTAGCCAAGAAATCTACACTAACCTTTGTTAGAGCAAAGGATTTGCTCTGCAGGTTGGTCGAGCCACGCTCCATCACAGCCTCAGCAGGTTTACCTTTGGACCGAACACTTTTAGGTCCAGCCAATCACAGCAGTTTATGCTTGTAGAGACGTTGTGCAGACTTAGCACCAGAGCTGCAATGGAGAAATGTACAAACATGGCGTCAGCTCAGGAACAGCGCTTGTTTGAAACGGCTTTGGCGTCAACTTTGAACAATTTAGACTTGGGCTTTTCTTTGAGATGAGCAGATAGAGGTACTTAATTTCAAAAAGGGATGCATCTGCATCTTCTTCCATGATGGATTGCTCCAATGACTGATTTCTGCAGCGATGAATACGTCACTTTGTTCATGGATCTGATTGGTCCGACGCTGTCCAATAGCATGTGGAGATTTTTAGAAAGGAATCCGTAGATTCCACCCCGTGTCTCTGGGTTGTTATGGGATGGCTTGCCAGGCTACATTTCACCAGCTGTTTGTTAAAAGCTTTTTATTGCCTTGTAAGTTGCTAATAATTTGTTTTTAAATACATTTTTTATTTATGTTTATGATTATTTATTTAGCAGACGCTTTTTATCCAAAGCGACTTACAATTTATAACCTGTAGGGCATGTTGTGATCTGTGGGGGAAACCGGAGTACCCGGAGGAAACCCACGCGTGCATGGGGAAAACACGCAACTCCACTCAGAAAGACGGCAGCCGAGCCGAGTTTTGAACCTGCAACCTTCGTGCTGCGAGGCAACGGTGCTAACCACGGCGCCACCATGCACCATGTAAATGTTTAATGTAGCTAACTATACAGGTGAACTAATTTGGCTCACTATTTGGCAAAAATCTGTAATTTTTCTCTTTCTCGACAATAATGAATGCATAACAAGCTCTTATTAAAGCTGCACTGTAAACATTTTTTCATGTCTCTCAACAGCATTCTAACATCGTCCCAACTATAAATGTATAGTGGAGACAAAAAAAAACATTAATAAAGTGGTTTTCTCGTACCAAAAGACCAAAAGCAACTATCAGACCATCCAGGTGTCGGTCTCACTGAACCGCCGCTCTTCCCTGGGTCCTCCTCGCATTACACACTCGTGTGTTTAGCAACAGAACACCACTGATGGGAGAGGTTTGCCTCCCCCGACCGTGTTTGCGTTCAAAACCTAGCTTGTTTGCAGATTTGCTATAACAGATTTAATTGTAAATAACATACCTACAATCTAGCCTATAATTAACGTGAAGTGGTACCAACTAGGGATGTCCCGATACAACTTTTTCACTTCCAATACGATACCGATATTGCAGCCTTCAGTATTGTCTGATAACGATATCAGCACAAATCATATGTACCTTTACCAATTTCATAGTGTGGAATGTATGAAAGGCTTGATCTAGTGATATTAGTCAGTTGGAGAACAAGAGCCAATAACAGTATGTATGATTAAAAAAGGACAATTTTTTTTTACCATTGGTTGCAAAAATGTGAACCTTAAGGGACTGCTTATGTCGAAGATTTTTGATGCAATCTGATGTAATCCAATACAGTGTTTTTGGATTACTTTCAATATCCATATCGGAGCGGGGCATCCCTAGTACCAACTATCATTTTGTTTCCAGACTGTTGGATTAGAGATATAAAACAAAAACAAATGTTTTGTTTTTGTTTTGTTGACAGAAGGTAAAGGTAACCCCATCGACATCTTCGCCATCGGTTTTGAGGAAATGGTTGAACTGAATGCCGGCAACATTGTCAGTGCCAGGTAGGAGTTTCACAGTGTTAGCTTTTTAATTCTGCAGTTAAACACCAGATCGTTTTTTATGTATTTAATATACAGCATTTATGACACACTCCTAGAAGTTACAGCTGGTTTTGAAAATATTGTTTAAAGGGGGATATTTTAATAAGGGCCACCAGTTTGAAACTTGCAAGTCTATTAATAACTATTATAACCATATCAGTTATAGAAGTTAGGTTGATTTGTTTTCTCAGATTTAGTAGATTCCTTTAAATTCAGTAACTCGATAACATCTAGTCCTAAGAGTCACACGAATTCTGATTGTTTCAGCACAACCAATCAAAAACTGTGGGCGGCTGAACTCCAGAAAAACATCTCAAGGGATCACAAGTACGTGCTGCTGGCGTCAGAGCAGCTGGTGGGCGTGTGTCTGTTTGTTTTCATCCGCCCGCAGCACGCGCCCTTCATCAGGTAGGAGCTGCACGGTTCCCCAAACATTGAGCCGTTTTCGTTTTGCACCAACGGGTCATTCTGTTTGGATCAGGGACGTGGCCGTTGATACGGTGAAAACTGGAATGGGCGGGGCCACGGGTAATAAGGGAGGCGTGGCCATCCGTTTGCTGTTCCACACCACCAGCATCTGCTTCGTCTGTTCCCACTTCGCTGCCGGTCAGTCGCAGGTCAAAGAGAGAAACGACGACTACAACGAGATCGCTCGCAGACTCAGCTTCCCCATGGTGACGACCGTCAGCGACAAACTAATCACATTTTGAGTTTCATGCATAACATCTGTCCTGTCCCACAGGGACGTCTGCTGTACTCGCATGATTACGTGTTCTGGTGTGGAGACTTCAACTATCGGATCAGTCTACCCAACGAGGAGGTGAAAGATCTGATCAAGCAGCAGAACTGGGATGCTTTAACAGCTGGTGATCAGTTGTTGGAACAGAAGAATACTGGAATGGTACGGCCCACAGATCTCATGCTAATCTCCTGTTTTCATCACTTTCAGCTTTTTTTTCCCCCCTTTGAGGAACAAAAATCTTGAAATTAGGAAATGAGCCGACTTCGACTGACTCATCGTGTCTTCAGATGCAAACTGAAAAATGCCAGCAAATGTTGAAACATTAGATTTAGGTTCATAAAGACCAGTTTTACTAAATCTAATCAAAAACAAATTCTATAAATAAAAACGTGGGGATGAGGAAAGAAAATATTAAAACTGCTGGTGTTTTCTGTACGAGCATACTTAATAGTTTTATTGTTTTTTTCTGTATTTCACAGATCTTTCGAGGTTTCATTGAGGGGATGTTAGATTTTGCCCCAACTTATAAGTACGACCTGTTCTCTGAGGACTATGACACCAGTGAGAAGTGCCGCACGCCGGCCTGGACTGACCGCATACTTTGGAAGAGGAGGAAGTGGAACTTCAGCAAAACAGGTTACAGCTACTGACGAGTCATGCTAAATAAAAAAAGAAAAAAAACCTCATCCAAGATCTCGGACATTTTTAGGGCTGTGATTTGTACTGGTGCATTATTAACACATGAAAGTACATCTGTATATGTGTTTGTTTGTGTTTGTTCTGCAGCTGAGGAGATGAATGTTGTAGGGGTCGCCTCTACATCTGGGGAGGCTGAGGAGGATCCAGATTACAGCTGGAGCCCTGGCAGTCTGAAGTACTACGGCAGGGCTGAGCTTAAGACCTCTGACCACAGGTAGCTAACAGGAGGCTGAGATTTTAGATGATTTGTTGTAAGGGAACCTGGCGATACAATAAACATCACAATACGGGGGAGGTGATACGATACATTGTGATACCTATCTTGAGAGGGGCGCTATATAAAAGATAGTTTTCTTTCTTCTTTTTTTCTAAAATCCAGATGATATTTGCCATTTTTACGACTGAAGTTAATCAGAAAATCTAGGCTAGACACTTCCAAGACACATCTACTATCATCATAAGATCTTGTGGTTCTGGTAGAATGAAGGTGGTAAAAAGTGCTGCCATCTAGCAGTTGGAGTTTGAATTGCACGACACAAAAAAAACACAGTCAATGGTTTGTTCTTGCATCTCTAAGTGAAACTATTAGATCACATAATTGGGAGATATCAGTCTTCGTCGTCTTCGTCTTCCTCCGCTTATCCGGGTCCGGGTCGCAGGGGCAGCATCCCAATTAGGGAGCTCCAGGCCGTCCTCTCCCCGGCCTTGTCCACCAGCTCCTCCGGCAGGACCCCAAGGCGTTCCCGGACCAGATTGGAGATGTAACCTCTCCAACGTGTCCTGGGTCGACCCGGGGGCCTCCTGCCGGCAGGACATGCCCGAAACACCTCCCCGGGGAGGCGTCCAGGAGGCATCCTGACCAGATGCCCAAACCACCTCAACTGGCTCCTTTCGATCCGGAGGAGCAGCGGTTCTACTCCGAGTCCCTCCCGAATGTCCGAGCTCCTCACCCTAGCTCTAAGGCTGAGCCCGGCCACCCTACGGAGGAAACTCATTTCGGCCGCTTGTATCCGCGATCTCGTTCTTTCGGTCATTACCCAAAGCTCATGACCATAGGTGAGGATTGGGATGTAGATCGACCGGTAAATCGAGAGCCTGGCTTTCTGGCTCAGCTCCCTCTTCCCCACGACAGATCGGCTCAGCGTCCGCATCACTGCAGACGCCGAACCAATCCGCCTGTCGATCTCCCGATCCCTCCTACCCTCACTCGTGAACAAGACCCCGAGATACTTAAACTCCTCCACTTGAGGTAGGACCTCTCCCCCGACCCGGAGGTGGCAAGCCACCCTTTTCCGGTCGAGAACCATGGTCTCAGATTTGGAGGAGCTGATCCTCAGTCTCCTACATATTTCTCTTCAGACCAGTGGTGGCGGTAATCGACGTGGACATCCTGGAGGTGGACCCGGAGGCCCGACACCAGGTCTATAAGGACGTCATCGCCCTACAGGGGCCTCCAGATGGCACCATCCTGGTGTCGCTCTGCACATCTGGACCTGATGACTACTTCAGTGATGAACTCATTGATGAGCTACTTGATAAGTTTGCTAACTTTGGAGAGGTCATCCTCATCAGGTGAGCCTAACATTCTGAAAACAAATGTGTTGACCTCCACTCCGTTATTCTGCCATGATTGTTTGTTTTTAACTGCAGGTTTGTTGAAGAGAAGATGTGGGTGACCTTCTTGGAAGGTTATTCTGCTCTGGCTGCACTCTCTCTCAGTGCATCAACCGTAAGTCCTTAATATCTTCATCCATTGTCTGAACCCGCTTGTCCATGTAGGGTCATGGGTCGCGGGGGGGGGGGGGGGGGGCTGGGCTGGTGACTGGTGCCTGGTGCCTGGTGCCTATCTCCAGCGGTCAATGGGCAATCAGGCGGGTACACCCTGGACAGAGAGCCAGTCCATCGCAGGGCAACACAGAGACACACAGGACAAACAACCATGCACACACACACTCACACCTAAGGACAATTTAGACAGGCCAATCAGCCTAACAGTCATGTTTTTGGACTGTGGGAGGAAGCCAGAGTACCCGGAGAGAACCCACGCATGTACAGGGAGAACATGCAAACTCCATGCAGAAAGATCCCAGGCTAGGAAGCGAACCCAGGACTTTCTTGCTGCAAGGCAACAGCTCTAACCACTAACCACTGCGCAGCCTCCTTATAAATTTTAACATCTATCTTGTTGGGGTTCCACAAGGTTGGATATTTGGACCCTTACTGTTCTCTGTGTACATTATGTAACATCTGGTACTAGTATGGCTTTTCATTCCACCTATATGCCGATGATTGCCAGCTGCATTTGCCACTGGACAAGTCTGAGGATTACCCTATTAAAGCAACAATAAAAAGTTTTAACACTTTAAGCTATTGCTTCATAAATGGTTTCAGTTGTTCTTGAGGCAGACACTTGAGCAACTTGACAGGGGACAGCCCTCCACTGGCAAGAAACTGCACTAAACAACTTTGGTGGTTTGTGTCGGCACCAGTAGAAAATCTTTATCTGCTTTACTGCAACAGCTGTTTACTGTGCCGGTAGCTAATGTGAAGGCTAACAGTTAGCTTTTTCAGTTTGCCGCAGCCAACCATCAATAAAAAGCGCAAGAAGAAGAGTTCAACTTATTTTGTTGGCATCCTAGCAGAGCCTGGGAGTAAAAGGAAGAGAATAATGTCTCTGGAGGCAAATCAAAGGGGCAAGGCAGCTTTCTTTATCTAGCACATTTCATACACAGAGGCAATTCAATGTGCTTTCCATTAGCAAGAATAGTAAGAGCATTAAAATCCATGGACTGCACAATTCAAATATACACAAATTCAATTTAGATTAAAAAATTATAAAAACACAAAGTTAAAGGATGAGCAGTTACAGTGCAGTATAAGAAACATTCATTCAAAGGCTGATGAACACATGAAGGTTTTACATTTTTATTTAAAAGGTACTAGAGTTGGGGCACATTTGAGGTCACGAGGAAGCTGATTCGTGTGCAGCATAGTAGCTAAAAGCAGCTTCACCCCGTTTGAAAGAAGATGCCACTGAGTGGTATTTAAACTAGTAAAAGCACTTTGAAATCAATTCAGTAGTAGTAGAACTGCCAATCATACATTCATAAAATACAACTTACCTGACGTCGTCGTCTGCAAAGCCGGTGCAAGCAACAGCAGGGTTGTTTAAGACAGTCGTAATTCAACCTTTCTCAAATAATGTCTTCCTTCTTTTCTGATCGGATGTATTTTGCAGGTCCTGGACAAGATGATAGACGTCCGCTTGAGGAGTCCAGGCTGGATCAGGAGTCTGGAGGAGGAGATGAGTGTAGAAAGGATCTGCGGAAGCATTCCCACGTCGAGTAGCTCCACGCTGCTCGCTGAGGATGTGTACGTGGGTGATGACGATTTTGAGATGGAAGGTGAGAAGTCGTCACTGAGCTATGTGGAGAATCATGGAAGACATTTTCCAAAACCTGGATTGTCCCCTACCTGTGTTCTCCTCCAGGTGAGGTCGACGAGGAGGTGGAAGACATCCTTCCTCAGCACCTGCTGCCTGGAACCGGCTCTGCTCCCGGATCCTCCCCTCTTCCGTCTCCACGCAGCAGTCCTTGCCCCTCCCCTACCCAGGGAGAGCCCTCTGCTCCCAGCAGACCCACTCGTGCACAACCCACTCGACCGTCACAAGGTTAATTACAAAGTACAACCAAATCACATCTTCATGTTGTGGTCTCCACCTGCTGGAATATAACTTTGATTCTGTTGTGTTTGGAATTTGCGGAAGCCGCTTTAAGTGTGTCCACTCAGAGCGAGGAACCTCCAGGTAAAACGGAGCGTAGCGGTGCGTTCTCTGTTGGGTGTTAGCAAGTGTGGTTTCTTAGTAAAGTGTTTCCCTTACAGATGGGTTGGTTTGCAGTGTTAACTTAATATTTTCTTTGGTCAAATTTAACTTTGACTTTTCTACAGTAGACAAATGTTGGATGGGATGGACTTGTGAGATGTTTTAGTAAAAAGAAAAAAGCTTCTGATCTAATGTAGAGGCAGCAAATCTGCATGGTTCTATATTTTAATGCGTAATAGGGGTTGTATGAACTAGTCGACTTCACTGCTCTGTAGTGACTTTTTATGCCTGTCATCGACTAGTCGCTGTCACGTGATAATGACCGACAAGATGCAGTCATCGGAAAGACAGCAGGTGACAAGCTCCTGCGCGTCGGGAGGCAACGCACTGTGCCAGAGCGTCGGTACTGACACCCGTGGTAAAACGGACAGTTAACCAAATTGTGACGTTTACCCTCTTGCAATTTAACCTTCCCCTCACCCCCATCCTAACCTTAACCAGCTTGCACATGCAAAGCTCTGATCGATGACGCGCTCCAGACATCTGCATCCTGAGCACGGCCACAGTAACATTATCAAATCAGGTGTTGCCACCTCAAAAACTAATTTAACACGCGATCGTTCATGTCGGCTCATTTCCTTTTATGTCTTCGGTCTTTTATTTGTGCCTGATGCTTTTCACTGCTGTGGATCGGGGCGCATCACCTGTTTTGTCCTCCGGTGACGCACCTCACTGATGCGGCCGGCGAGCACTCCGCTGTTTTTGCGGTCGGTAGAGCTTTTATAACTGCAGTTCAAAGGTAACTCATGAGGTGAATATATATGAACCCAGGTAGCAGTTTTTCTTTAGGATTGAGAGGAGATGCAGGAAGATAATAAACAGGCAGGACAGAAAAATAGTCAAATAAAAACAAGTTAGTTTTTGTACCTGGTGGTTGCAACAAACAGACACCACTGAAGGTAATCAGAAGTGAGGAACAGAAAATTAAATAATTATTTTAATGTTTAGAGCAGCAGGAACTCCGAGAGGCTGCAGGTGCACTGTGCAGGGGGGGGGGCTCAAGCAGGGGAACAGTAAAGATGCAGAGGCTACCGCTGTTAAAAGAGATGTGTTTAACTTTGAAAATGTGGCCGCAATTTTGGTTGTCATAAACTCCAGCAAACCAACTGACCCCGCGCGCCGCTTCAGGTGTATGACGTCATCAACGACTAGTCAAAGTCGACTCGATTTTCATTCAACTTTAAATAAAATTAAGTCATGCAGCCCCTAATGCGTAATAAAAGTATTTTCTTTCGGAGACAGATTGTTAAAAGGCCAGTTGTATGAATACATTGCTCTTCTGCATTTTATCTTCATCCAGGGCCTCCTGTTGACTTCCAGCCCGGTGCTCCGACAGGTCCAGGCCTGGAGCCAAAACGGGCTCCTCCTCCCCGCCCAAACGCCCCACCGGCCAGACCAGCTCCGCCCCAACGCCCACCACCACCCTCAGGTAAACTACATTTGTCTTGACTGTTCAAAATGATTCCAGTCCCAAAAGAATCAGGAGCATGAATGGACGCCGAGATCTTTAAGGCAGGTGGTAACTTTTGGCTTTCATTCCACTGCTTTGCCAAATTCTTCAAGGAGGCCTGAGTCCTCAGCCAGTCAGAAAGGACTCTGCAGGTAACGTGAAAGCTGTTGAACGGTGAACTTCATCCATCTACGTTGCATCTGTAGAAGTTTCTAGATGGTCTACAAATATTTAGTTTTTATTTCAAATCGAAAAATTGTGGTAATGTCCTTGACATCATCAACATGCCTGCTTGTTTTCACTTTTTTTCCTTATGTTTTCTGTTGTGCTTTTATTTTGAAAAACATCTTTTTCCCTCCTCAAGATGTTGGCATACGTCCGAGCCCGCTGCTGGGTAGGAGAGGCAGTGAAGGCAACAAGCCAGGTGTCTTTTGTGAATGTAACCCCAGTCATGACTGATGACGGTGTTTGCATTGATTGTGTCTGTTGCTTCATGGCTGGAAATTTTACTATTTTATTTGTGTTTGAAATGTGATTGGGAGTCTTTTAAATCAACAAAAAAGAAAAGTACTAATTTTATATCAAGAATTAGACAAACATTCACAATCAATGAGCTACTAGAAGAAGATTTGGTTGTCTCTGTTGCTCTGGGACAACATGTAGTATTCAGTCGTAGTAATTAGTGGCGTCAGCACTCGCCATCACTCGTCCGTATGAGCTTGTCGGTCAGAAGACTGAGCAAATAACCTGAAAAATAATTAAATTCATTGTGTTCTATGACCAGGATGGCTTGTCCATAGAGGGCGCTGGGACGTCGCCCTCGCTGATGTGGCAGGAAAAACTATTTAAAAAATTAACAAAAATCATTTACTATCAATGTTTCAGTTTTGCTTAGTTGTGTGAATTTCACCCAATAGAGTCACAAATATCACTCCTGAGCTGCAGCTAAACAGCCAGTCACATTTGGTTGCTAGGGAGAAGTGGAGTATTTTTAAGCAAAAAGTGTATCTGAAATTGTCTGTGGGTCGCTGGCTGCTACAGGAAATAGCTAGCATGATAGAAGATGCTGGCTCTTTTTTTTTCCTGCCCTCTCTCTCTCGCACTCCCTCATTCACACACACACACACACACACACACACACACACACACACACACACACACACACACACACTGTTAGATAGAGTTGAATTTATACCTGATTATTTGTTCAAAATGTGGTATTTAGTTCAATATCAGTGTTGTGTTGCTGCCACCTACAGGTGGAATTGAATATTGCACTTTGAGGGACACATTGGGCAGATGATTAAGACACACGGAGACTGAAAACTCAAGCTGGTAAACAAACTAATGTCAAAGTCAAATGTGAATAACAAAAATAGATAATATAGACTCTGCTCTTAAATGAGTTTTAATTAAAAACATCTGCACTTTTCTGGTTGTCTTGGAGACGTTTTGCATCACGTTCATCTTTCTAAAGTTCTAAAACTTGGGTTGGGAGTTGGAGGCTCAGAAGCTGTAGTCCGAAACAAACACACTGATTGTGCCTGAGGGTTTTTTTTCTCTTGAAAAAGTAAGATGTTATGGTTCCTTTTTCCAGATCATGTAGCTAGTAGCACTCATCGTAACTGCACTGGAAATGTTTGATTCATATCAGTGATCAGCAGCAATTGGAGCATCTTGAGTTCTTTGCATCATGAACACAGATGCTGAACAAAAAGTTTTACTTTGTACTCATCCATGCAAGTAGTCCCTACTGAACATGTGTCTGTGGTAGATGTACCTCATCCGTCCGTGTAGTATCTTTATAAAAGCTACTAGATGGTTTAGAAATACTTAGTTTTTAGTAAAAACTAGAAAAGTTGCTAATGTTCTTAGCATCATATAAACGGCTCTGGGTTTCACTTTTTAATTGTTGCTTCCTCATGTTTTCTGTTGTGCTTTAATTTTGAAAAAATCATCTTTTTCCTCTTTAAGAGTGTGGCAAAAGTCCCAGCCCACTGTTCGGTAGGAGACGCAGTGAAGGCAACAAGCCAGGTGTCATTTTCTCGTCTTGTCTGATCTCTGTGATTGTTACAGCCACTCTTCAGTGGTATTAACGGTGCCGCTGACATTGATTGTGTCTGTTGAAAAATTATTCTTCTATTTGTGTTTAGAATGTGGAGTCTATTAAATAAAAAATGAAGACAATAACGAAGATTTTAAATCCATTATTTGACAAACATTCACAATCAGTGAGTCACTAGAAGACTTGGTAGTCTCTTTTGCTGCGTGAGAACAATCTACTGTAATGCATTTGTAATAAACTGGTGTTGGATTGATTTATTTTAATGAGATTAGCATGTAAACCAGGATTTGAGAGTAAATATTTGAACTTGCAGCTCCAGGATTATATGCCTGATCCCATGACCCTGATGAGTCACAGGATCTCAAATTAGCTGTTTTGTTGCATTGTTGCCATCGTTCGCTTTTCCTGGTGCTTGTGGCTAAATGTTTTCATGTATCTTATGTCTCTTTGTGTATTCTGGCTTCTTTTGTGCTGCTAAGGACCAAAAAGTCCTGCTCTCCCTCGTCCAGATGCTCCTGCAGGTGAGCGTGAAGCTTTCTTGGCGGTGAAAGCGTTTCTTTCTCTGCTATAATCCTTCTAATCTGACACTAAATCTGCCTGTCCTTGGGTGGAGTACAGGGTAGCCTATCGGTGACTTGACCCATCTTCACCTGAGCTGTTTGTGTGGTCTTTGTGGTCGGGTGATTCTCTCTTTTATAGTAACAGGGGTAGTTGCGTTTGGTGACTGTACACTGGGTAATTACACACGAGAAGATATTTAAGCACTGTGGGAAAATGTTGTTTAGCTCTGAGAGGGGTTTGGATGGATAATGGAGAGAGAAGAGGAGTAGTCCTGGTGTTTGGTAAGCAGCTGGCTCTCAGAACAAGACCCACTCTCTTTTCAGACCTCCAGCAGCTGAGGAATGACTGAGTCATCATGACCTGGGAAGTCAGCCATAGAATTTGTTCTGAGATTAAATATTCTCAACCAAAAGGTTTGCCTTCAGGTTTGGCTCTTAACAGGTCACCTTGTGTGTTTAAACCCTCTCAGGTCGAGGCCAGGCAGCAACCGGAGCTCCTGGACCTTCACGGCCGGTGAGTTTAGAGCTAAAGCTAAATTATCAGATAATACTTCTTTCTTTTACTCAACATTTTATTTTCTGTTCTGGTCTCAGAACATTCCTCCTCGAGCTGGGGTGATCAGTGTGACCCCTCAGTCTCGCCCACAGCCTCCATCCCACCCTGGAGCACCAAGGCCCATCCCTGAGGTGCATCCTGGAGCACCTCGTCCTATTCCAGACACCCACCCTGGAGCCCCGCGGCCGATTCCCAGTGCCCAGACCAAACCGCCTGACCTGCCAATGGGTAACTTACTGACCATAATTTTTCCTATTTACAAACCATCCTGGATTTAAAATGTTATGATTAGAAATGACAAATAAAAAAATGTTTTTATGTAAACAACAGCCGTGTTTCCACTGTAGAAGTTCCAGGAAGTTTCCAGGAGGGGGGAAAAGTGATCGGGAGATACGATGGCTTGGTCCACTCAGTCGTCAAGAAAACAAAATCGGAGGTTATAAACGCTTGAAGCTCCTTTTTCCAATTACATTGAATGCAGCATGGCATAAACAAACACTGACTCCAGAGGCGCAAAAGTGGTTGCTGCTAGGATGCAGGATGAAGCGAAAAGGGCAACAATTGCTGCGAATTAAAAATAGACCAACAGTGTAAGTAGGCGGGACCGATCTGTCTGTTTATGCATGTTGGTTCTAGTTTCAGTACGTTGATGTCAGTGTTGGGACTTACTTGTTAAAAGCGCCACAGCCTCATTGCTGACTTTAACAAGTCTCATCTACAAACATGAAATATAAAATTTAAAATGAGCTTTATATATTTGTATATAAATTAAAACTTTCCAAATATAATGAAAATTTCTAAATAACGTAAAAATAAGAAGGAACATCTGTTGGTCAGGCTGAAAAGTTTGGGAACCACTGCTCTAAGTGATAAGTGAATATTGTAATGAAATAGATTAGTTATTTAATGAGCCATAAGGCGTGGGATTCCATAGGAAATATGAAATCCACCTTACGGATCAGTGGGTTATTTAAACCAGAAGATTGGATCTTTTTAATGCAGGGATTAGATGACCGCTACGTATTCACTCAGAAACGACAGAAGAGAGAGAGTCAAGTTTAAAAGTTAAGAATTTTATTATCAACAAATTAAACTAGACTGACTTTAAAACTAAATGTATAGTGTGACTAAAATGGATGACGTGTGATGTTAATCACAATCAGCAAATCCGAAGAAGCGACTTCTGATGGGAACTGAAGGTGTTGTTTTCACATTAAGCTTTAGTTAGGAGGTCCATAAACACATGAGACACCATCATGTCGGTCTACCTACCTTCGTGGAAGTCCTCTGTAGATCAGGAATATCGAGGTCCAGTGGACCCTCTCTGGAACCGAGCCGGTAGGAAAAGCCGCGGTTCTGATCAGACCCGTCTTTGAGTTACTTCCAGGTACACAACAAGTTATTGGCGTCTGGTGAGACCCAAGCCTTGGTCTGGATGGTTCAGTTTTTATTCTGAAGGAAACTGTTGCCGCTGGTTGGTATAGCGACAAATTTTTCAGCTTGTCGTTGTTCTTTCGGTTAAAGAGTTGAGATCAGGATTGGCCACTCCGTCACTTTCTCTGGAACACTTTGAACCGGCATTAGAGCTGACGTGGCATAGTTTTATACTTCGGATGTTATGGTTTATTGTCGAATGAAAATTACCAAACACCGTCAGAAGCACGTCTCCGTCAGATCTGTAAGATTCTGATTGGATCAGTGAAAATAATGTGTTATGTCTTTTTAACGCTGCGTGAAATGAGTCCTGTTGGAACCCTTAAAGTCACAGTACCTTTATATTCTATAGGATTATAATAAGGTAGTTAATATTTTGATTTCACAGATCGGTCACATCTTATTTATTGACTAACACTTTGATGGATTAGCTTATTAAAATAGAGTTCTTTGATTAATTAAAAGAAAAGAGTTCATTCTTCATTCTTCTGTTGAGCTGAAAATAAGCAGGTTAGAAGGAATGCATGAGACCTTGAGACCACTATCTCATGCAGACTAGTCTTGAGCTAAGAAGGGGAAAAAAAACGTCGTTCCGTTACATATACCCCCTTTTCAATGGTACGGTGGTCCGTGCAGAGACCACCTGGCGTTGAACAAACCAGAGTCCTAAAGGGACTCCAATGACAAGGGAAGGTGTAGTTCCCCCGGAAGAGGCCAACAGTGGTGAGGTACGAACCCCACTCCGAAGAACAGTCTATGGTTTCAACAATCTCGCATAATCCCTTTGGAAGCACACAAGTCAGCAAATTAGTAAGGTATCCACGTGGGGTAAAAAGTTGAAGCAGGAGCAAAACTTTATGTATCCACGGGTAGGGAATAATTCCAACAGTATATTGATCTTTGTAATTGCACTCATCGTGATTCAGTGCGGAAAAGAGCAGCAGGCAGGTCAGGTCCCAGTGAGCGAAGTATCCCTGCAACCATGCCGGAGCAAACGGTTGTCCAGGTCCTACGAGCTGGAACACCCATCAGGAGGAGCGGAATCTGACGACGAGTCACGGCTTCACCCCCGGGGATATCGTTTCTTATTATATTTTATGTGCAGTTTTTTAGGGCTTCTATGTTTTCTGTAAAGATTGGTATGCTGAAAATCATTTAATGTTTTGCATAAAGCATGAGGTTTTGGTTAGTAATTGATTGGGAGAATAACAAATGACTGAATTGGATAGTGTTGATCGGGCAGAGCTTTGTTGTCAGCGTTCCATTGCATAATGGCTTCTAACACGTATATAATAGTGTTAGTTTTTTCGTAAACCATTGGAGGAAATTACACAAACTGACTGATCTCTAGTTAAGGCTCTTGCAATAGTTTGTGTATGTGAACGTGCGTTAGAGGTGTGAAACTTCACTTGTCTCCCGATTCGATTACGATTATTGGGTCAACGATTCTATTCGATTCGATATCCCGATGCATCGCGATTATTTCATATTGATCTGTTTTCATCGATAAATAGAAGATGTCAGATAATTGCTTTCTATTTTTATTTTTATATCAAAAACGTCATTGACACAACCTGCCATCCCTCAAAAGCTCTCCATTCACAACAGGTTAGGACAAAACATTTTAAACATTTAAGATTTAACAAAGTAAAACAATCTGTTTCCTCGTTCAACAGCCACACCTCACGCTGAGAAAAACACGCTTTGCAAAAACTCACAAAATCTAAAAAAAAATACTGAAAACCTGCAGGACACATAATGTAATAATAAATACATATTGGGTTCATATATGAGTGTTTAATGTCTCTGAGCAGCTCTAGAGTCAAATATTTATGCCACATTTGAAGGGTGTCAGAAATAACACCAAATGAAATGTTTGACTTAGTTTGTTTTTTTATTTGAACCCAGTGCTTCATTTCTGAAATGTTGGAGAATGAATCAAGTTCTGTTTGATGCAGAAAATGATAAAAGATAAAACAAATTCTACACTTCCAATAATATTTAAGATGTGTGTTTTATTCTTTCTGATAATATCTCCAGCAGAAGGCTGTGGGCTGGATTAGGATTAAAATACCCAGCCGGTGGATCTCCTTCACTAACCAGCTACAGTGAGGCAAAAAAGTATTTAGTCATCCACCGATTGTGCAAGTTCTCTCACTTAACATGATGACAGAGGTCAGTAATTTACATCATAGGTACACTTCAACTGTGAGAGACAGAATGTGAAAAAAAATCCATGAATTCACATGGCAGGATTTTTAAAGAATTTATTTGTAAATCAGGGTGGAAAGTAAGTATTTGGTCACTTCAAACAAGGAAAATCTCTGGCTCTCACAGACCTGTAACGTCTTCTTTAAGAAGCTTTTCTGTCCTCCACTCGTTACCTGTATTAATGGCACCTGTTTGAACACATTATCTGTATAAAAGACACCTGTCCACAGCCTCAAACAGTCAGACTCCAAACTCCACTATGGCCAAGACCAAAGAACTTTCGAAGGACACCAGAAAAAGAATTGTAGACCTGCACCAGGCTGGGAAGAGTGAATCTACAATAGGCAAGCGGCTTGGTGTGAAAAAATCAACTGTGGGAGCAATTATCAGAAAATGGAAGAGAGACGAGACCACTGATAATCTCCCTCGATCTGGGGCTCCACGCAAGATCTCATCCCGTGGGGTCAAAATGATCATGAGAACGGTGAGCAAGAATCCCAGAACCACGCGGGGGGACCTGGTGAATGACCTGCAGAGAGCTGGGACCACAGTAACAAAGGTCACCATCAGTAACACACTACAACGGCAGGGAATCAAATCCTGCAGTGCCAGACGTGTTCCACTGCTGAAGCCAGTGCATGTCCAGGTCTGAAGTTTGCCAGAGAGCACATGGATGATACAGCAGAGGATTGGGAGAATGTCATGTGGTCAGATGAAACCAAAGTAGAACTTTTTGGTATAAACTCAACTCGTCGTGTTTGGAGGAAGAAGAATACTGAGTTGCATCCCAAGAACACCATACCTACTGTGAAGCATGGGGTGGGAACATCGTGCTTTGGGGCTGTTTTTCTGCTAAGGGGACGGGACGACTGATCCGTGTTAAGGACAGAATGAATGGGGCCATGTATCGTGAGATTCTGAGCCAAAACCTCCTTCCATCAGTGAGAGCTTTGAAGATGAAACGTGGCTGGGTCTTCCAACACGACAACGATCCCAAACACACCGCCCGGGCAACAAAGGAGTGGCTCCGTAAGAAGCATTCGAAAGTCCTGGAGTGGCCTAGCCAGTCTCCAGACCTCAACCCCATAGAAAATCTGTGGAGGGAGTTGAAAGTCTGTGTTGCTTGGAGACAGCCCCAAAACATCACTGCTCTCGAGAAGATCTGCATGGAGGAATGGGCCAAAATACCAGCTACTGTGTGTGCAAACCTGGTAAAGACCTATAGTAATCATTTGACCTCTGTTATTGCCAACAAAGGTTATGTTACAAAGTATTGAGTTGAATTTTTGTTATTGACCAAATACTTATTTTCCACCCTGATTTACAAATAAATTCTTTAAAAATCCTGCCATGTGAATTCATGGATCTTTTTTCACATTCTGTCTCTCACAGTTGAAGTGTACCTATGATGAAAATTACTGACCTCTGTCATCATTTTAAGTGGGAGAACTTGCACAATCGGTGGCTGACTAAATACTTTTTTGCCCCACTGTAAGTTAATGGTTTTAGAATACCATCAATAACTCTTTTAACCAACACCATATCAATACCGTCACAATCAGTGGAGACTTTGTTGTTACATTTATCAGCAACTGATTTAACTTCCAACTCATCCACTGCTGAGAGGAAGATTGAGTCTTCTACGATGCAGAATCGTTTATGTCCGCATCTTGATGCCTCGATTATTTAATTATTTTCCTCATCTCTAACGTGCGTGCGTGTGTGTGTATGCGTTTGCGGGAGGGTACATTGGAACTTTGTCCCCCCCAGTTTGAAAATCCTATCTGCGCCCCTGGCGTATCACCACTGCTTTGACAGTGAGTGGTGTCTCTGATCAGTGCCAAAAGGTGTCCACAGACATTAATATTATTAAAGGTTTATTCTATTAAAGTACGCCTTGGAGGGAACGGGGAGAACAGCTGTGCGATGTTAAAAGTGGCATGAATTATGACATTGTTGGGGGGGTCTCTGTTGTTTTTTTCAGCGTTGGGAGTTTAGAAACTCAGATTTCAAAGCAGTGTGAGCGTTGCTTACGTTTATTCTTGTTCTAATTCGCTTCAGTAGCAACTCTTGCAGTTTTACAAATGCAGCTTGTTTGGAGAAGTCTGCTGATGTCATTTCCTACTGAGTTACAACCAATCAGCATGAGTTAACCACAAGTCCCGCCCAGCGGCTGTAGCAGACCTTACCTTAGTTCATGTACTTTGTTTGTTCCTGAAACGACCCGGATAATTGGTCCTTTTGGGCCGGCCTGGTAAAATGGTTGCACACGCATGCCATGAAAGTCTGGTAAAATGACCTGAAAGTTCTGATAGTGGAAGTGGGCCTTTTGTCTTAAAGAGGCTATGTTTATAGTTTGTCACCTTTAAACATCGTCATTTGTTCTGTTTCTCCTCTCAGGCCCCCCACCATCTGGACCCCCTCCTGCAGTGAATCCCCAGGTCCAGCCTCAGCCAGCTCCACCTTCCGCTTACCCTCAGCTCCCACCACCAATGCAGCCCACGCTCCTGGCTCCTCTGCAGCCGCAGCAGGCCTCCACACCACCGGCATCGACTCTGCCTGCTGCAGCTGCTCCCACCGTCCCCCCTGCTGGGCCTCAGCAGAGCCTACCCTCTCCTAAACCTCCACCTCGTTCCCGCTCGTCTCACACTCTCCAACCCGACGCCGCCAAGTCTGAAACGGCCCCAGCTGCACAGGTCGGTGCCAACTTGGAGTTTCTGTGATAACACAATATTAGCAACACTTTGTCTGACAATTTAGTCATGTCTTCTAGCAGGAGGTGTTGCAGAGAAAATCTTCTCTTCTTTGACTCATGTTAGGGTAGTTTAGTCGTCTATGTCGTTCTTCCTGCTTTTGTCTCTGATGCATTTGTCTCTTTCTCACAAGCTGGAGAAACCATCTGGGTGAAAAGGTACACTACATTAAACCAGCTTTTTGTCTCATCCTCCATAGCACAGCAGTTCCCTGCTCTAACACCCCTCTGTTTTAGTCCACCGTCAGACCTTTTACATGTTTCTCTTTTTGGAAAATAAAGATTGTTACCATTTCCCTTCACTTGACCCATCATATGCTCTCAACAGCTGCGTTTACATGAGCCAAATTTCCTCAATCCGATTGAAATCCTGGTTGATCGGAATTTCCGAATCTCTGTTCACATGGACACGAACTGAAATGATCCGATCATGCCGTGCGTACATATGCACCAAGCATTTAATCCGATTAAATAGGTTGAGCATGCGCAGAGTTGCCTTTCCCGAAAGAAAAATTGTAAACAAACGCCATGAAACGACATGAAAAATGTAAAAACTGAAATAACTATTCTTCCTGCTTTCCAGATCCATTTATTCTATTTAATATTTTTATTTAGCTCATAGAAGTTACGTTTTCTTCAGTGAGCAACTGCAGATATATGCTTTGCTGCATTTTATTGTTGATTAAAATAAGGGAGGGTTATGTCTCTGCCTCTCGATCAGCTGGTCCGCGGGTCTGAAGTGACAGCTGTGCTGTTGCGCTGCGGCACAGAGCGGGGGGGGGGGGGGGGGGGGGGGGTTTAGACTCATGTTTTATTACTGAGCTCTGTTGTGGCTTATTATTAATAACATGTGACAATCAGCTGAAACTGTTGAGAAAAATCTGTTCAAACAAAATAACAGAAGATGTTCAGAAAGTTTTAGAAGCCTGTGTTCATCATTCACGAACCGCATCTCAGGTCATCTGCGTTTACGTGCTTCTAACACGGACTTTACTGTCGTCCAGAGTATTTAACCGAGGACGTTTTCCTACCCAACATCAGCCTCCAATCAGGTCTGTAAAACCCAGATTATCCTGTATTCTTTACAAGCGCGCCTCCATCACCTGCTGCAGAAGCTGCTGCGTTCAAAGCTGACAGAAACGAGGTTCCTTGCGCTGCAACCCCTGCGATAAACCTGCGTATTTCCAGTACAGATTGGAACATGTTTGTCGAATGATTTGTGCAATAATCAGATTTTTATTTTACTTCCACAAAATGCAAGTTCTGAATTAAATATTACTGAAACAGGGACGGCTTGTCGTCGGATTTAAAAGCCGCCGCGCATTAATTACGCCGTCATTTTTGAAGTCAGGCAGTCCAAATGACAGCGGAGAGGCCCGCTCGCTGTTGCACACATGCGCAGTGGGCATTATTTTACCCCAACAATCCGAATGGCTGTGTACATGCACGTCAATCGGAATGAAGAACGGAATAAACCACCTCTCAGTCGGATTGAAATTTCAATCCGATCGGGCCGAATCGGATCAGAATATTCCGATTGACATGTTTACATGCAGAATTTTCGATCTGATTGGGCATTCAATCTGATTAAATGTGCGCATGTAAACGTGGCTTCTGTGTTAGAGGATTAGAGTGAGCTCATATGAAATCTGTGCTTTATGCTATAATTTTTGCCAAATCTGTTATGTTTTTGTTTATTCTGTTCACTGTGACACATAAATCATTGTTTTAAATCTGCCACATTAAAGGTACCCTTAGGATGTGCAAAAGGTCAAATTCAAAGTTCAATAACTTTATTTGTAACTAAAGAGTACGACCAAAAGATCAATTTAGAGATTTAAAATAAGAAACTGCTTGAATGAACTAGTTACCATTTGTGTCAGTTGTCCAGTGTCAAAAAATCTTTTGACATTTTTGTTTACAAAAAGGTTTTAAAGGGTATCTTTAACATTTTTGTCTCCTGTGATAAAGTTTTTGGCCTTTTTCAGAGTTCTTCTGTTTTTCATTTATTTTATTTTTTGTCACACTTAAACATCTCAGATCAGCAAACAACTTCCAGTATCAGACAGAGATAATCTGAGGTAATACAAAATGCACCTTTGGGATGATGGTTTATAACCGTTAGCTTTTGTGATAATAACTGGTAACGAGTCTCTCATGTGGAGGATTTCTGTCCCCCTCTTTGCAGAATTATTGGAGGAATGACCTGTTTAAGGCCTGACTTTCTCCTTCAGGGTTTTCTGCCTAAAAACAGAAAACTGGTCAAAATTCACTCCAGATCATCACACCACTACCACCGTGTTTGGCTGTTCTTTTTTATGCTTGTCACTCCAGCTGTACTAGGATACACACCTTCCAAAAACTTTTGTCTCATCGGCCCAAAGAAAATTTCCCCAAAAGTTTTGATGAAGATATTTTAAGCATGAAACTGGCCTTGCTGTTTTCATTTTAGCCCTGGAGGTCCTTTTCTTTATGTGGAACCACAAAAAGGCTAGCCTGAATCAGGTGCTGGGTTTTTTTGTTCATTATTTTTTTAAGAACACGGTGTGATCTGTTGCTTTTTGAGATGATGATTTACTGAAGGGCTCGGGTACTTCCCACATGGGACTAGGTTGGTCTGGAAAGCATTTCTTTCTGTTAAAGGTCAGCTTTCATATTTTAATACATTTGCAGTGGTCTATTAGGAATAAATGCCTTGTTAGTCGTTTTCTGGGGAAACAAAGCTCTGGTGCAACTGTTAAAGGTCGATCGTAGCTTCAGACTTATTTCCTGATTATTTGGACATCTCACCTATAACTGGTTAACAGCAATGCAACTCTACCGCTAACTTCATCTGCTCTGCAACGTTGATGTTTTATCTCCACAAATAACACAAGCCTGAAGGAGTTCTGCTGTGTGGTGGAGTTGCTAATGCTAACAGTTAGCTTCTACCAGTCGAGGCGTTCTTTACTGTTTCCAGATGTTAAAACAACAACAGCCTTCTCCATCCCAAGTCAAAATGAGTGAGTCAATGAACGATAAGTGACAGTGTGACGTAGATCTATCAGGCTTTTCAAATCCTTGAGTGTCACCGTCCATTTTCTATCAGAAGCTAATGCAGGAGACAGGTGTAGGAGACTATTTTCATGTTAAGCCTGCATGAAAAACTCAGTGACCAATTATAATCCGGGAAGAAAAACGTGGTTTCTCAGTGAACCAGTTCTGCGGTAACAAGTGAATTATTCCACTGTGGGATCAGTAAAGCCTATTTTATTCTGTTAAATAAAAATTATTAGAAATCTGCATTTTAATCTTTATTTAGATTATCTTTGTCTAATATTTTAATTTGTTTGCAGATCTGAAACATTTAAGGAAGACATACAAATAAAAAACAGAAGAATTCTGTTAGGGAGCAAATCCTTATTTTGACTCCATCAGCTCACCGGGTAACGTCCACCTGTCATCAGTGTTCTTAAATAACCATTTAATTTTTCTTTCCTCAGACAAACGGACTGAATGGATTTCAGAAAGAAGCACAACAGAGGCCCGACCCCTTCGACGCTCTCACATCTGAATTCCTTTCCTCCTCATCCTCACGCCACACCACCCAGTCGCTGAACCGAGGATCCTCTCTGCGTCCTCCACCCTCCATGCCTCCATCTGCATTTTCCTCCTGCACCCTCCCTGCATCCATCCCCATCCAGTCCTCTACCTTGTCCGACCTGCAGCTCCTGGATACGTCTTCGCTGTCCTCCCCGTCACCTCTGCTCCTGCCTCCTCCTGCCCCGTCTCGAAGTCGCTCCCAGGAGATGCTGCGCGCTTCCCCCAGCAGCTTCCTGTCTGAGCCGCTCCCTGTGCGACCCAGCAGCACCAACCCCTTCACGGGCTCTCTGGTGCAGCAGCAGCAGCGCCGCTCGCTCACTCCGGACTTCTCCCTCCAGCATCAGACCCCAACAGCTGACCCTCCGAGAACCCAGCTTTCCCTACGTCAGCCACTCACCCCCATCCCTGCTCCAACCCCCCAGCCTAATAAAACCACATTCCCGTTCGAACCCTCTCCCCCTGCCCTTGCTTTCCCCCTCGCTCCACCTTCCTCTCTCCCTCCCACTTTCCCACCTCGCAGCCAGCCACCCCCCTCATCGACGAGGCCGTGGGTCACGTTTGACGACGATTCGAACCTGAAACCTCTGACCAAAACACAACAAAACCCCGTCTTTCCCTCCACTCCCGTCGTGTCCCAAACTCAACCATCCTGCGCCGTGTTCGCCTTGGAGCCCGACTGGTTATTTGCTCCCTCTGCGGTTTTCTCCGCCCTGCCCCCTCCCGTCCCAACCCGAACTGCAACCAGGGACCCAAACCCCACGGAGAGCAATGCTAACGACAACTTCTTTCCCCGGGAGTCGACAGACAGATAATATCACCCCCTCATGCACGAGGGGCATATCCGTATATGTATAGATCTATAATAAATATGTGTGTGTGTGTGTACAAAAGACAGTATTTAAGAAGTATACTCCCTTCCCTTCAAAAACAGGAACGACTAATAAATAAAAACACGATATATTAACATTTGTTGATTTACAGCAGCAAACGTGTTGTTCTATAAAGTATAAATATAAACAATCTATATGTTCACCTGTGCTGTGTTTGCCGTTGGAGTAGACCCGTGTGGCTTTGCCGTTACTTCATCCATTTGACCGATCTGGAGTTCTCTCGAGTTTACATTTGAGAGTCACAGCTTCTGTTTGGCCCCTAAATCTGCTGCTTTCTGCAGCATTTGTGCTCTTTTACACGTTGTTTACGTGCTTTTCTTTATGAATGTAGTTTACTTTGCACAGTTTAGCCTCTTTTGGCGTTCTGGTGCGAAACGAAGCGGCGCAAGGCGATGGCACCGCCGCGGGACTGAAACTGTAACACCGCCTCGTTCATTTAATAATAAAATGTTTGTTCTCGGTTTTCAGTCAGCATTATTTGTCTGTGAGCTGGTACTATTACCCCCAAAAGCTCTAAATCCAAAATAAAGTGTGTTTTATTTTAAACTTCTTTTTCTTTGAAATTCCAGATGTTTGCACTGAAACACCGTTTGTACTCGAACAAGTGAGTTCTCTTCCTCTCTAGTGTTCCATTCCTGCGTGCTTGTGTGTGTGTGTGTGTGTGTGTGTGTGTGTGTGTGTGTGTGTGTGTGTGTGTGTGTGTGTGTGTGTGTGTGCGCGCGCGCGCGCGCGCTCAAATGTACAGCAGTGATTTGATGGATTTGCAAAAAAGATGGCTCTTTTTATTTATTTTTGAACTTTGACTTTCAAGGAAAACAATACTTTTTTATTTCTAGTAACAGTTAATCTAAATGATCTGTTATTGTTACTGTGGTGAGAAGTGCCGTGCTGTGTTTGAGGTGTGTTCAGCCTGAAGGAAGTCTTCGTTTTATCTTCTCCGAGCTAACAGCAGCCAATCATCACTTCTCCATGAACTTGAGAAGCAAACATCCTTTTTCTCTTTTGACATCCCTTCTGTCTTTTAATGAATTACTCATTTCTATTCATGGAGATGAAATTATCAGATATGGTGCAGACATTTGGTGTTTGTTTCTGAGCTTCAGATTTAAGCTTTAAGGCATATGGAAGGGGATTAGTGCAACCGAAAAAAAAATCTGACTTTATTCTCAGAAGTTAAAAAGTCAAATTTCTGAGATTAAAGTTAGAATTAGTTTTCTTAGGGTTTTTGTATTTTCAGTGGCACCAATTGTCTTCCATAAGGGTGTCAATATTTTGTCCCACTTTTCTTATTAATCCTTTCATGCATAATGGTCACTACAGTTGACAGCTACTCAAATGTGTTGATTTATTTACTTTTGTTTGTTATGTTTGTTTTTTGCTATTAAGCACAGCTGTTGAAGACTTTATTGCATTTGAACCCCCCCCCCCCCCCCAAATTGGAACACCGTCAAGCCAACATACTTCATGTGCAGAATGCACGCTGTCCACTGAGGTGGACATGTAACAAACTATTTGTAAATTAAATGTTTAAAATACATTTTGTTGAAATTTGTTTCATTCATACCTAAAGGTGAATGAAAGAAATGGTTAAAAAAATCATGGTTGAAGATTTCATAATTAATGCATGAAAGGGTTAACCACTGCTGGCCAGACGAGAGTAAATGTGACAAATACCCCCAAGTCTCCATTAAAAAGCAAAGATTTCCTGAAAAGTAGCACATTAAATCTAAAAATGCATCTGCTTCTTCCTTCTTTACACATGTGTACAATGATCAAAATGAGCACATCGGACTGCATTTTCTCTCGTCTTCTCTTTAAAATGCAATTGTTGTGTTGTTCTGACGTGTACAGTAGATGCCGTATCAACCGTATGTTCCCAACCAGCGCTTTGTGTCATGTAAGTTTAAATTCAAGTTTGCTTTTTCTCAGGTTTGATTCAGTTTATTATTATTTTTAAATAAATTGCTTCCTTTGTGAGGTCGGTGTCCCTTTCAAGGCTATAATTCATAATCAATAAGAGTCTGTGTTGTGAAACATTCTGTATGTATTAAAGTGAGTACATGATGCTGTAATCTACAATAATTTCTAATGTTCCATAGTTAATGTGCTCAGCAGATGGCACATTTATGTATGAAGTAGTTTGTGTAGTATGTATGCAAAAATAAATATGTTAACATGAGTGTTTGTATTATTTATTTATCCCCGTGTCCTGTCTGGCTGTGAAGCAAAGAGAATTAATATCTGAATGCTGGTAACAAGCCTTACAGATTTACTTTCAGGTGGAGCATCAAAGTGTCTGCTTTTAATATCACGCCTGATTCTTAAAACTTTGTTTTTTGAATGCTTGTAATTCCGACCAGACACGGAGACAGAGGTGAAAGAGAAAGGAAGAGACAAAAGGGGGGAACAGGGATACACAACAATACAACAGGAGCAAGCTATCACTGCGTCAATTTGATGAAGAAATGTAAAATCAACATTGTTTTACTGAACAATCACGATAATAAATCACAGTGCATTAAGTGCCCACCACAGCCTTACGACCTGTGTTGAATGTGCCCAAGTCCATACTTATGAGAGCACCATGTGAGCACCTGTGTGTGTACACGTGCTTGGTCTATTTTTAATCCAAATATTAATTCTTAATTTAAGATAATTAAATTTAATAGCAAAAGATTATTTATTGAACCAGAAGTTAGGAATTTTTGCTTATTCAATAACCAAAAATATACACACCATTCTGTGTTTCATTTCAAAGAAGGGTCAGGTTTTCAAAGTTAAGAATTTATTACTAACACTTTTAAAAATGACAATTTAGAAATGACAAATTTTAACAGCTTTGATATTAAAACTTGTTTTAAAAAGCAAACCTGTGACTGAATGGAAACTAAAATGAAATGCGAGGTTTTGGATGCGTGAATGAATCAGAAGGTTTTTTTCAGCGAGAGAAGCGTTTTGGGTGAAAAGTTGGTTTTGCAGCTAACTGAGTCGTTTCTTAGAGAGAACAGCATACAGACGCCATTTGTCAAAAGCGTCTACCTCACCCAGTTCAGGAGACCCTCTTCTGGATCCGAGATGTCAGGTGGAGATGATGTCCTCCGGGCACGAGGTTGGTAGAAGGACCTTGGTGCGACCAAATCGGTCCGAGATGTCTCCGTGGGTCAGACGATTGGTGGAACTATTTGCGTCTCAAAATCAATAACTCTGAAGGAGTTTTACGTCGGCTGGTTACAATTGCGTTTATTAGAAGCAAGACTATCGGCGTGACAGAATGCTTAGTAGAGACTTGGGCGGCCGTCCCTCATCTCCTGGTATGGTTCAAGAACTGAACTTACAGCTGCAGGATTTGGTTTTAACAAAACCCTCAGAACACGCCCTCTCAGCGTCAGAAAGCTTGTTGTCATGTGAGGTGTTTTAACTTTTACCCTGGATACCCTTCTGCATGAGGTGGTTAAACGTGCAAAATGACCTTCTGGTTTACTGAACACACATTACTTGATCGTTATTGTAACCCAAAACATAAGTCATTTCAGTAATTAAAATACATTTATACTGAACCAAGATGGTTATTATGATGATTGTAATAAACCGTAATAAAGTCAAAGAGTTTATTAAAATTATTATTGTGAAATCTTGAAGTGTCCTTCATCTTGGAATTGAACAGCAGCAGATAAAGATGGTGTTTCAGCAGACATCATGGCTCCTGGCAGGTTAATCTGTGGGGCAAAGTTACAGTTCGACCCAGCTTGACCCAGCTGGGAAAATGTGACCTTTGTCACAAATTAGAGGCCATTCATGACGCTACAGTAGGTTTCCTCAACCGCATCAGATAATCCTGAATAAGTACAGTTTATGCTGGATCTAGACATTTAAACTGACAAAGACTTGTCCTGCAGACAAGCAAAATACCCAAACTTATACAAATTACAAATCAAAAACTTTTTGGGGGGTAGAAACATGTTAGATTTTATATTAAAAGTTATTTTTTTATTTTTCATGAAAAAATTGGTATCCTAAATAAGAGCAACCTAACATGTAAAACAGAATAAAATATGTTCACGGAAATAAGTTAAAATAAAACTACACCAAAATCTAAATTATCCACCAGTCTTTTTGACTAACGGATCAACTTCATTTTGGGGAACAATTTGGTCCCTGAATCTTTTTAAAGCACCATCTAAAATTATCAGAGCAAAAATATTTAATGTTTCAAAAACAATTTTAATATTTTTGTATAATTTTATCGTTCCGTTATTATTTGTTATTACCTTATGTTATAATGTGCCCCAAATAAATGCAAAAAAAAAAAAAAAAAAAAATGTATTACGTTAATTTAGGTCTGGACTATAAACAATGTATAACTATTTTTAAATACTTTTGACTGATAAATGAATGGATTTTAAACTCTAAATAAATATTAAATCCCATAAAAAGTCATTTGAGAATAAGCAGGCAAACTTAATGGACGTACTATTGTATTACCGCTCTTCACCTGTAGATGGCAGTGTGGTTTCTAACATATTGAGAGCCGTCACTGAAAATTTTGTAGAAGTAGAAACACATTTTATATTTTATTTTATTTTTTGTAGAAGAAGTCTCATTTTCCTAGCGGTATAAAACTCGTTTTAAATTAAAACCCGAGTGGCGAAAGGATATTTCTTGTCGTTTCATCGCGTAGGTAATAATCACCTTCACCGTATACAGGCCACTGTATAACAGGAAGCCATTCCTGAAGCTAAAAGCTAACGCTCTCTCTTTACAAGAAGCTTCTGTTGCCATGGTTACTCAGTTTATTCCAGGACTCGGGACTCACTCCACCTCTCAACCGGACGGGTTTGTTTAGAAGCACGTTTCTGTTCCTAAACGTCTCTCTTTCAGGAGGTAAATCCGTGGAAAAGATGGTGCAGCTGCACGTGAAGCGCGGAGACGAGAGCCAGTTCCTGTTCGACACTACCGCCGACGAGCTTCTGGAGACGGTGATCCGACAGATCACAGCCATCTATAACGGGAGGCTTCAGGTGGACCGGATCTGTTCAGGTGAAAACTGAACACGTACACTCATAACTTGTTCTGGTATTTCACTCGAAATGTTTCCACGAGCTTAGATAATCTGTTTAATCAGACTTGATCATGTGTGTGTGTTTAGAGATCTTGGAGCTGGCCGACCATGGCATCACGCTGCCTCCCAACATGCAGGGGCTGACGGAGGAGCAGATTGTGGAGCTGAAGCTGACGGATGAATGGGAAGAGAGGTGCATCCCTAGTGGAGGGCCTGTGTTTAGGAAGGATGACGTTGGAAAGAGGAATGGACATGGTACATATTACATATTAATCATTTTTTGCTTTAACTATTGTTATTTAGTTGACATTGATGATTTTTTTCTATTTAAAATTTTTCCCTTTTATAAGCCCCTAATGATAAAATGAAAGTGGTGTTGATGAAGACGGTGGAGGAGGCAAAAGCGCTCGTCTCCAAAGTGAGTGTTAGTATGATCACCTCTAATTTTGTCTATCACCGGCGATCAAATGTTTGGTTTTCCTGATCTTGCAGAAACAAGCTCAAGCTAATGTCTGCGTCACCATGGAGATGATAACAGAAGCTCTAGATCAGCTAAGAGGTGCAGTCATGATTGTGTACCCCATGGGACTTCCCCCTCATGACCCTATAAAGATGGAGTTTGACAACCAGACCGATCTTTCAGGGACACAGGTGAGACAGTAGGTTCTGTTTCAAGAGTTGCTTTAATGACCGAGCTTTCAGCAGTTTTTTTTATGTCGTGGTATTCTTTGAAAGATGATTTTTTAAAAGTTTTCTGCTCTGTCAGTTCTATCACTGACTTCAAATTGCTCTCCAGGCATCCCTCCAGGTTATCCCTGAGCATGAATGCCAGCTGTGGTGGGCTGGTAAAGAGATGCAGAGAGGGAAAAAGCTGCAGGACTACATCGGCAAGAATGAAAAGACAAAACTGGTGGTCAAAATTCAAAAAGTAAGAGCTTGCTTACAACTTTAACTATTATTTCTTTTAAAGGGACATTACGGACTTTTGAATTTTTATGCTCGCAATTGCCCCCTCAGGCCAAAAGCGTAACAGCAGCTTCAATAGTAGGCTCGTGCACGAGGCGCGCATGCTGTACGTGCACACTCCTTAACGAAAATAACAGCTGAGACAGTCCCGTGTGTGTGTGTGTGTGTGTGTGTGTGTGTGTGTGTGTGTGCGTGCGTGCGTGCGTGCGTGCGTGCGTGCGTGCGTGTGTGTGTGTGTGTGTGTGTGTGTGTGTGTGTGTGTGTGTGTGTGTGTGTGTGTGTGTGTGGCCCAGAGGACAGAGGACAGGAGAACACGCAGCTAAATAATTAAATAATTTGGTTCTGTACCTTTCTCTTCAGCACAGCCGACAAAGGTTTATGATGGGTCAGTCCTCCTGCATGCTCAGTTCATTCCTTTCCCTTGCTTGAAAAATTGTTCCAAAATGAAAGTTGAACGCACATCTTTTTTATCTGTGAATTCAATGTCGTTCGGCGAGTCTCAAATAAAAATTTGGGCTTCTTACTGTAAAAAAATATATCATTAATGTAAAAAAGAAACTATATAAACTATGTTCACATCCAGAATCGAACCCGGGTCTTCTGCATGAAAGTCCGACGTCTTACTAGGTGAGCTAAAGCGCCAAAGACATCTCTTGTATCTGTAACATTTATGTCCTTGATGACAGCTGAAACAACGTCAAACCAAAGAATTGTTCAATGGCTATTTTGTTGTTAATCTGCAGGAAATATCTAGAAGAAAGTTCTACAGAAAGTAGCTAAGGGTCCTCAGACATGTTGCAAGGTTTGTCACTAGGCGTTAGGAACAGCGACAAAGTGGCACTGCCTCTCTCTCTGCTGCTAAAGCTACTGAGAGCAAATGCTACGGGCTATGCCTGAGCGTGAACGCGCATGAAGCAGCCTGCTCGACCCGAGCAGCTCTCTTTTTCTGTGATTTTACAGAAAAACAGGCAATCACAGTAAAAATGCCAGGGCTCATTCTACAGGACCAGGGCATTGCAGGAGAATGTATGAAGAAGAAATGTATTATTTCTATACATGTTTTGGATGTCAAACCTCCATAATGCCCCTTTAAACTACTTCTCTAATTGTTTTTATTTGTTTCAGAAAGGACAGGGGGCGCCAGCGAGAGAGCCTCTGGTCACCGATGAGCAGCAGAAGCAGATGATGCTGCATTACCACAGAAGACAGGAGGAACTTAAGGTGAGGACAGGTGGTGTGTCCTATGTGACTGCAGCATACAGTCTAACCTTCTTCTCATTTATTTTCAGAAACTAGAGGAGGCTGACGATGACAGCTACCTGGACTCGGACTGGTCAGACAGACAGGCCCTCAAACGGCAGTTTCAGGGACTCACAAATATCAAATGGGGGCCAAGATAACACTCACGACCACTTTCAGTGCCTCCATCCTGCCCAGATGTCTCAACTTTCAGAGAATATAATGAACCCATCTGATACATTCCTGTGTCTTGCCTCTGCTAACCGTTAAAGTGGAAGTTCATCGCTCGCTCCAAAGGAACTTGCATCATTATAAATACAAACGATTTTGATGTGAACTGTGTCCAGTGAAGCCAGAAGAGTAGTGTTGCAACTGAAAAAGAAAATGTTTTACATCCTCTTTGGATGCAGGGGCGAGGATGCTACACCTTTCCTCTCTTTGTCTCTCATTCGTGGCACGCAAGTTTCTCCCAGTCGCTGCAGCTCTGAGGCAGGATGTCGCCACAAACTGGTCACCGCAGCCGCAATCAGGAAGTTATGGAGCTCACATTTTGTGTGTCACACCCTGGAGAAATGTGAACTGGTGTTCAGAACGGAGTTGGAAATTCAAAAAGGCCACTTTTAAAAAGGATAACTGCACAACAGCAGCGGTCCAGATCCATAAAATAAGCTGTTTGATATAAGTTTGAGGGAACGCTTTTGCTTTTGAACGTAAACTTTAAGAAATAAGTTCACTTGTTGTTGATACTGTATCTTTCCCTTTTTCACAACATTAGCGACTAACACATCTTAATATGGAACAATTGGCCCCTGCAGTGATAAACTTTTATAAGGTTTGGAATTCTGAGTTTATTCTCAATAAATAAGCATTTTTATCGTGTTTGCCTGACCTGAAACATGTTTGCTGGAGTTAAATTTAGAATTTTATTCATGTCCTTTTAAAAATGCATGTTTCTGTAAAGAACTTTGATTTACCCAATGAATAAATGGAAGTTATTGTGGTTACACTATTCAATAAACTTCATTTGCCTTTTTTAATATTTAAGTTTCTAAGTTTGACTTTTTGACTATCTTTTCGTAATATTTGTCATTTTTATGATTCTTTACATGGGCAGCATTAGACTATTTTTGGGGGTGCTGAAGCATCACTAAAATGTAGGAATTCAAAAGGTTTATTTTTACTACATGTTTTTTAAAGACGCTTGTAAAATACAAAAAGCATACAGTGCTTGGTTGACACAATATATATATTTCAACAACAAAAATGCAGCAAACCTCCCCCTCCTCCAAAGTGTTTGAATCCTGCTCACCTTTCCCAGATTGGGCTCTGACCACCAAGCAGAAAGAAAAGACAGGGTAACGCTTCCTTGTACAGTCCCCTACTTACTAAGTACTTACATGGTAATTACACAGTAAGTTAAAGTGTATTGTTTCTGAGTTCTTAAACAGTTATTATCATGTAACTCTGGTTCAATTCTTGTTTTTATTTTTATTAATCATTCCCAGTAAATACTGCTTTACACAATAACTACACTTTAATTACACAATAATACACTTTAACTTACTATGTAATTACCATGTAAGGGCTTAGGAATTAGGGGACTGTAAAAGGAAGCATTACCAGACCCAGAGAGCTGAGAAAACTATGTTTCCTAAAGATTGAAGGCTTTTACTCATGGGTTAGAGGTTTTCAGGGGGACTCTGACAGTCTGTGTGATCTTTCTCAGTCCTTGTTCCCAGCTGTCTCACTGTAAAATAAAATGTTGATCCCAGTAATTAGACAGCTCATCATAATAAAGCCCGAAAAAGTTTCTAACAGACAAGGTGCTGGCGTTGTGTTTTACATACATACAACCCCTTTTAAAGCACATTAAAGAACAGCTATTATTTAATTTAATCCTTGATTGCCTTTTCTTTATAAAATTCTGAGAAAAATGTCAGAATTCCAACTTTAGATCTGATTTTTTTCAGAGATTATAGTCACTGATCTCTTTTTGCCTTCTCTCTTAATATCTATTATATAAGATTTGTTGGCATTTTTGAAAAAAAAAAACATTTTGTTTCTGTTTGGTTGTAAAGTTAAGAAGAAAAAAGACTTTGCAACAAGAGATGGATGTTTTTTCAATAGGAAGTTGATATTAGCCCTTTGATGCATGAATTATGAAATCTTCAACCATGATTTTTAAACAATTTTTTTCATTCAGTTTTAGGTGCGAATGAAACAAATTTCAACATATATTTTTTGTAATATTTTGTTAATTTACAAATAATTAATTACATGTCCACCTCAGTGGACAGCGTGCATTCTGAACATGAAATATGTTGGCTTGACTTACTGAAGTCCAAATGGAGGGGCTCAAATGCAAAAAAGTCTTCAACAGCTGTGCTTAATAGCAAAAATAAATAAATAACAATTTTGAATACCTGTCCACTGTAGTGACCATTATGCATCAAAGCGTTAGTAGAAAATTAAGTAAAAACAGATAAATAAATCCAAAAGTATTACTGGTTTTAGAGGCAATTCCACCCAGTGTTTCACTCCCTGGACATCTTTAATCTGCTAAACAACCTGGACTCATCAAATCTGGACTAGCTAATTTCCCACCACTGGGAGAGTCCTTGAAACACAGTTCCTGATGTGTGAACCCTTTATCTGATTTGTGAAAGTTAAATCACTGATTTCAGCATTTTATTTATTTATTTGGACCTTTTTTTTTCCATCTGAGCCACATAGGAACACCTAGTATCCCCATCTCCCTTCCCCAGGCGTCAGTATCCAGCATGTTTTAGTTGTTTCCATAATCCAACACACTTGATTCACTTGTTCAGAAACTCATCAGGCTCTTCAGAGGCCTGCTAATCACCTGCTGATTAAAATCAGGTGTGTTGAAGCAGGAAAACAGTAAAACATTCTGGACATTGGCCCTCAGGGAAGGGATGTGGAAATCGCTGACCTAAAGCCTTTGCACCTGGACTAAATTGTTGTAATAGAAGAATTTGTAAAGCATTGTTTGTGATTTGTGAAATCTTTTTTGATATGTGGAATAGAATGTTTTGAAGAGTTATTATTATTTTTTTGTCACAGCTGAAACGATTTCCTGATATTTTTAGAAGTAAAAGTTATTGTTTATATTGGAGGCTGATTGAAAGTGAAATATAGTACAGGATACATAAATGACGCAGCGATGTGAATGCTAGCCAGTGATCTGACCCTTTATCAAAATAATAACCAGCTCTTTGTGTTTTATTGTAAATTTGAGCAAATGACTTAAATTACAATGTCTGACCATTTTTCAGCACCGTCTGAATACATTAGCCGCAAACATGACAAAACTGAATTTTGATTTGTGTCAGAAAGTTTCAAAGGAGGAAGGGAAATGACTAATGCTGGAGTATGTAGCTCAAAATGTTATAGTAAATTTAAAAATGCTTGAATTTCACTATCTGATCCTGTGTCACGATTAATAGGTACACTTTCATAATTCATACGTCCCCTAAGTCCCTCCTCTGGCCTCTACAGCTGAACGAATCATTAACGCGAGCCTAGAATGTTGACCAATAACATTGCACCTCCAGAAGAGGGAGCTGTTCCCAGCATGCACTGCTGGGTGATGCACAGTCAGCTAGCACACCAACCTAGCTAGAATGCTAACTTGACCTCTATGTACAGTCAATGCTTGACCTGCATTGAGTTAATGTAGACTTCAAGCTAACCGTGTAAGTGGAGGGAGGGAAACAAAAGGGATTTATCTTTTATGTGCTGGAGCTAAGAGATTAGCGTAGCATTCAACCAAACCCAAAATCAGACTCTTGTTTTAGCTTCTTGTAGCGTTAGCAGGAATGTGCTAGCACCACAAGTGCTGGATTCATTTAGATTCAGATGTTTCCCTTCTTGAATGCTGCAGACTTTATTAAAAGGAGTGATTAGCAGCTCCCGAAGAACCCGATGAAAGCTGAGGAGCTAATTCAGCAGTTAGAAACAGCAGTGGCGCTGCAAGGTTGACACGGGGACGGGGAACGTTCCGTCAGGGAGTGTGGAAGGGCCAAAAGTGGTGTAAAATAACAGCTTTTCACTGACTCGCTACTGCTGTGTTTCTGACTTGGTTCAGTTTGTCAGCCCTGAAGCCCCAAGCATTTGCCTGCCCTGCCTATCGGAACACAGCGCCTCTGAGAATCAGGTGCGTTTGAGCATATGAACATGCAGCCACAGCGGCCATCCATTAGCGCTACAGGGCTATTTGTGTGCGCCGTATGAGGCCCCCTTTCCTTGGTGACCTCACACTATGAACCCCAGCTTTAAAGGCGAGGATGTGATTTGTTCAGCAGGAGCTGCCGTTCAGATAAGAGTTCATCCAAATCTCCTGTATGATCATCTCTCTGCGCTCGATCCTCTCAGCCAGGTCGGCTGCCTCGCTCAGATAAGTCACTTCATCCCAACCGTACATCGCCTTCCTCTCTGCAGCTGAGAGTAACGAGCTCTCTGTTTCATCGTCATCTGCTTCTTCCTCTTTATCTTCCTCCTCTTGACAGTGACCCGTCTGCTTGCCTGACTTGGCTGAGGCACTGTGATCTCTCCATCTGCAGGTGACTCGGACAGACAGAGCCAGCAGGGTGAGGAGGAGGCCCACACACACGCTGGAGGTAAACAGCAGCGCCGCCATTTCTGGGTGCTCTGATTATGGAAAAAAATAGGAGATTTAAGGTTTGGCACATAAATATTGATGTCATTTGTTAACTGCACAAGGATGAGGTTTACCTTTGATGTAGACATAAGTCAGGAGGGTGTTGCTCGCCATTGCCCCTGAGTTTAGGCGCCTGCTTGAGTCTTTTAGCAAAGGCTTTTCTAGATCTGTAGGAGAAGCTGTTATTGAGATTACAAGCATGGTAAGAAAAGAACAACCGACAAAAATATTCCACCAAACAGAATGATTTCTGTGCCTTTTCCTGTGGTAGGAATCGAGGAGGAGCTTATGATGTTTGGGTCTGCCTCCTTCAGTAAAGTCTGTGGCACTGTTAATCGAAACACAGAGAAAACATAACTGTAGAAGCAAAGAGAAATCATTCAACACCAGAACCTAAAACAATTCTTTGACATCATTCTCTTTTCTGATGTGCTGCTATGGGCTCGGGAATGAGGAAGCAGAAAAGGATCCTACCACAGGAGAACAGCACAGTGAGGTACTTCCTGGTTCCTGGAAAGCAAGGGTCCCTAAAGGTCTGGTTGCCAACAGCAACGGTGCACTTTTGTTTGCTGTAGCAGGATTTGGACACCAAGTGTATGGCCTCGTGGTTCAGACACTCTGAGAGGAGAAGAATCAGTCACTGAATAAAAACTGTTGATCCATCTTCCTTTTAAATTTCAGTTGAAAGAGATCACAAAAATGATTTTGTCGCATTTTGCTTAAAAAGGATGCTCTTTTTAGTTCTTCCTTCTAAATAATGCACACTTCCTTCTTTTCCTCAAAAGTCTTCAAGTGTTTTAAAGAATCAGCACAAATAGTGATTGCAGAACGAGAGCAAAACACATTGGCACCGTTTGGAAAACTTCATAAAACGTCTCTTAATTATTTTCAGTTATGACCCCCACTTCTAAGTGGAGCTCAGAAATAGTTTCCCCATACTGCTGAAAGTAAACATTCTATGTGCACTCACTGCCTGTTTGGACATTCAGGCTTCCGTTGAAGCTCTTTTCTGCTTTTATATTAGCACTATAAGTCATGAGAGTCTTTGTCCCCTTCGCCCTTCGAGAGTCTTCGCCCCTTCGCCCTTTGAAAGTCTTCGTCCCCTTCGCCCTTCGAGAGTCTTCGCCCTTGTAGAGTCTTCGCCCCTTCGCCCTTCGAGAGTCTTCGCCCCTTCGCCCTTTGAGAGTCTTCATCCCCTTCGCCCTTCGAGAGTCTTTGCCCTTGTAGAGTCTTCGCCCCTTCGCCCTTGTAGAGTCTTCGCCCCTTCGCCCTTTGAGAGTCTTCGCCCCTTCGCCCTTTGAGAGTCTTCGCACACAAAAAAACACAAAAATACTGCTTGCTTGCAACGATTTAGGTATCTACCGCCCCCTATCGCCAGGAAAAATACACACTGTCCCTTTAAATGATAGTGATTCCAGGATTGACCAACAAAATATTGCCATTTTAATTATTTTCCATAATTCAACAGCCCCAATTAAAACCACTGACACACTTTAATTACAATGTTCATGATTCAACACAAATGGGATTTTATTTTTGACAGTGATCTAGTCAGATACAGCTAATAGTGTAAGTATGTAAATAATATCCATATGAGTGTAAATTCATTGAGACTGTTCTTTCACACTGCCATCTTTGTCTGAAATCCCAAAGTTTTACTTCACATACCCGGAAATGCACAGGTGTACTAAAGCGCTCAAATGGAATGCAGCTGCAGCGACAGTCATTATGTACACCTGTCTCTACCTGCACTGTTATTGTACTGTTTTCGCTTGTTTTTCTTTAATTAAGTCCGCATTCCTCATAAATCTGCCCTGCTCTTCATTATAAAGTGAATGTGTATTTAGTCAACAGACAACGCTGATTTTTCCATGGAGATTAATGAGTCAAACCCATTCATGCATGTTTTTTATGAACATCAAAAGGGAAAGTACAATCGAAAAGAATAAAGTCAATGTTGGCTGCCTTCCACTAAGCTGTAGGCTACACCAGACTCATGCCTGGCACCAGGCCAAATTGTGCTTCAAATCAAACTAATGATTGTCTGTGGGGGGGGTTGTTTTTATTGTGGTTTATTCCAGGGAAATGTTTTCTCTCTGCTTTGTGAAACTTGTGTTAACTCACCGAACGGAGGAGGTCTTGATAGGTGTGAGGAGCAGGTGTCAGCCTGACCTAGACGTCGACCGTAGACAGCTGCGTAGATGTTGAGCACCTTGGGGGGCTTACAGCGCAGGACCATGGTCTCGCCATCACATACCACATGTCTTTTGTGTTCAGCTGAGTGAGAGGGATACAGGAAAAGGTGCTGTGTGTAAGAATTGAGTGAAAGCGACACCCTGTCGTCAAATTTAGTTGCTGCAATCATTGTCTCTTTTGTGTTGCCAGTCTCAAAGGTAAGTAAAAACACCAGAGATGAGTGAGATCAGAGCTGGTGGACTCACTTGGTTTGCATTTATAGTCCACATGAAGGTGCTTGGTGGCACCAGGACATGGGTCCTTCCCAAACAGCAGGTGATTGACAGGAAGCTGGCAGTCTCTGTGGCTCTGACACTCTGATAGCAGCTTCTACATAACAAAGAGGACAGTCCAGAACAGTGGGTCTGATGTTTCGATTTGTCTTGTGTCACTTATCAGCAACCAGGTTGCAAGGAAAACAGATCCTCAGTTACGTCTTTCCAGTTTAACTGGAGTTTGACATAATCTCTCCAGAAAGGCTCCGTCCCAAGACCTTCTCTTGGTGGGAAATAGATGAAAATCCAACCCTGTTCAGCATCTAATGGGCCATTCCCATCTGTACCGGGTCGGCCCGGGCCGGGTAGCCCCAGTCGGCCCCAGCCTGGCCCGGTCGATTCCACACATCCTTGCCTTAAGCCCATGTGGGCTGATTCTACCCACCAATCAGAGGCTTGCTCTAATGGAAGGTGTGAATTTGCTGTCAGCAGTGGGTGTGTTGGCCCTGGTCGGCCTGAAGCAGACCCCCTCGAGAAGAGGGCTGAGAATGAGCCTTGGTTGGCCCGGAAAAATACCAGGCCACCCAGATATGTAAACAACCTACGCTACCCGGCCCGGGCCGACCCGGTACAGATGGGAATGGCCCATATAGGGCATCTTTGTCAGACACGCAATTCACTCCAAAGCTATGATGCAAATGTGCCAAAACAATCAGGCTTAAAACAGCTAAACAACATTCTAACATAGTATAGTATAAATATACTGAGGATATTTTAAACAACGAAGGAGGTGGTTCTCTCACGTTTGTCTAAAAACAACACGGCTTGGGCCGATACTAACTATAGGACCATCTGATTGTCTGTTTCACCAAACCAACGCATTTCTGCATTTACCTGGGTCTTCCATTCATTATGCACTCATGCATTTTGCAACAAAACACCACTGGTGTGAGAGGTTCTCCACTCAATATTATCAGAGAAAAAGAAACAGCCGGTTGATACCAACTCCAATTGAGGACAAACTACCAGAGTCCCAAAAAGGAAGACACAGTTTGAAGTCACGGACAACAAAAGACGTTTGGCGATATGGTGTTTAGCACCATCTTGCTTACTCTGGCAATATGGGTTCCAGTATCCGGCAGACGTGGCTTAGGGATCATAGCCGACAGGTGTGGTGAGAGTTTTGTGACCATGTTTGTGTTTAAAAGCTAGCTTGTTTTGCAGATTTGCCATTGCAGCTTTAACTGGCTTCGCTGATGATGGTGTAGATGGGTTTGAGTGTCCCAAGGATCCCAGGAAATATCTACCAGTTTGCCCCTGCCTTCCATGGCAAATTGACTAAATCTAAATTCTTGGAGCCGAGCCTGAAGGAGAGACAAATGGACACTCCCCTGGTTGCCAGATATTTGCCAATCTGACTGGCCACAGACTTGGAAATGTCCTGTTCATCCACCTTACCGCCTTTTGGCAGGAAATTCCATAAGAGACTGGTGTTTTGTAGTACACGCAACAGTTGGAAACAGAGATCCCCAGTAGGCGAAACTGGCTTTAGGGATATTTTGCTGTGTCAAACTGCTAAACAAAAGCAAATCAAGCAACAAACTCACTTCTGCAACAGTAGCGATGACCAAACCAACTGGTCTGGCTGAGAATGTTAACTTGTGTACACGGAAAATGCACCTGTAGAGCAGTAAAAGCAGAGCAGCTGTGGTTGTAGGGTCTGGGTGGGCGGTCCTTTCTGCAGAGTTGGACCTCGCCGCTCCCATAGAAGGCTGACTGGATGGAAATGGTGGAGTGACGAGGACAGTTGAGTCTCAGAGGCATGCCGTCACAGGCGTGAGCCGAGTGGCTGGTGATGATCCTGGAGAGGTAGTCTGTAATACGCACAGGTTTAAGAATAAAAGTTTAGTTGTTAATAGGGATGTCCGATGATATCGATGTCCAATAGGAAATTATTGTTATCAGTTTTAACTCTTTCAACGACACGATTCCCTGCCACGCACATATTATTCATCAAACTCCACTTCTCCTCTCAGTCAAAATAGATCTGAGGTAAAGTTATTGAGATGTTTTTGTTTGGCACAACTGGCCAACTTTAACTTTAAGTATCTGTTATATTTCGAACATCCATCCATTATCATCCACTTATCCGTTGCCGGGTCACGGGGGCAGCAGCTTAAGCAGAGAGGCCTAGACTTCCCTCTCCCCAGCCACTTGGGCCAGCTCCTCCGGGGGAATCCTAAGGCGTTCCCTGGCCAGCTGAGAGACATAGCTCCTCCAGCGTGTCCTGGGTCTCCCTTTAGGTAATCTCTCAGTTGAAAGTGCCTGGAAAACCTCACCTGGGAGGCGTCCAGGAGGCATCCTAACCAGATGCTCTAGCCCCCTTAACTGGCTCCTCTCAATGTGGAGGAGCAGCAGATCTACTCCGAGACCCTCCCAGATGACCAAGCTTCTCACCCTATCTCTAAAGCCACTTATGCACTAGCATCAGCTCCACTCCGCCCCAGCCTGGCCACATTTGTTCCACACTGCCACCTGATTGAGCACATAGGCGGTCTGCGGCCTGTGATGTCCTGAGCGCATCTCTGAGCACGTGGGCGGGACAAAGAGCGCAGACAAGTCAGCGAGAGTCTCCTTTATTGAACAAAGCGGCCTGAGTAGTAGAGAGTCCATAGCTAGTTAACTCCACAGCATCCAGAATGATACTGAATCACGCATGCGGGAAGCCCCGCGGACTAATTCTATCCACTAATCGGAGGCTCCCCCTAAAGGTAGGCGTGCTTTTGAGCCAGCCAATCAGTCAGCAGTGGGCATGTTGACCCTGTTCGAATCCAGGCAGACCTCCTCAAGAAGAAGGCTGAAAAGACATTTGGTTGCGTTCAGGAAAATTCAAGGCTACTAAGTAAGAAAACTCCAAAGCTGGTCCAGGCGGAGTGGAGCTGATGCTAGTGTGTAACGGCCATCGGGGTGAGTCCAGACATCCTGCTGAGAAAACTCAATGTGGCCACTTGTATCTACGATCTCTTCCATTTGGTCACACCTCAAAGCTTGTGACCATAGGTGAGGGTAGAAAATAGGACCAACTGGTAAATAATGTGAACAGAGAATGATATGGTGCTCTTGTGGGTCAGATATCTGGAGCTGTTCAGCACACGAATCACAGTCGGTGTGAACGGCAGTCCGTTCGGAAGGTTTACGGAAATCGTAACACATCTGTTCCACGTTTGATGTGAAACAGGTCTCAGATCATATTGGTAAACTGGTAATAAAGACAAGCTGCTATCGAACTATTGTAGAAAGAAGTGAGCTAATACGTGCACTAATTTAGATCCTTCTCCTTTCCCATTTACAGGTCAGGCACTTCCAGTCTTTTTAAAGGGCCGTGTTGCTTTCCAGACAGTTGCAGAGCAGGGTGGAAAAACATGACGGTTGGCTGACCTTTGTTGCACATTTACAACTTTTCCTTTATCTGTACACATTCTGAATCGGCATGGGAAGCAGAAGTTATTACAACTTCCTTCAAGTTCGCATGGAAAATCTTTACTGCAGGTCTGCTGGCATTACCCTCCCCATCATCATCATCTTACTTGAAAAATCAGAAAGCCCGTGCATGCGCCTGGTCCACAGCAGTAAGGTCAGATAGAAGAGGCTGTGGCTCCAGTCCAGTGCGCTGTAAAGACGCGTCCAGCTCAAGGCTCGCATCTCCTCCCTCTTTAATCATGTTAGAAAGGCTCCGAAGTCACGGCGAGACTTAGAACCCAAACCAGAAGGTGATCGCTGGTGGATCTATCCAGCTGTCCTCCAGCTTCATCAATAAACAAATACACGCTGGTGAGTGAGAGTCGCTGCTGAAGGCGGTGAACCACAAACGGAGGCTGGGAATAGCAGCTGCGCAACAATTGTTGTAAAAGTGACAGACGAGAGGATCGATCCCGGTGGAGGCTCAGCTGGTCGGACGGTTCTTCTATCGGCACGGTCCTGTGAGTGGATCCATGTAGAAAACAGGAGGCGATTTACAGTAACAGCTGAGGAAACCATGAGGTGGGAGTGGCACATCAAACTATTTTAAAGGGAACAGCACAGGCGCGCGGGAGGGGGGGGGTGGGGGGCAACGCACACTGCTGTGCCGCATGACGGCAGATTTCTTCTTTCACGTCTCTTTCGTCTCTAAATAGAAATATACCATTATCCGTTATGCACCACTGGGGTGTTTCTTCCTTACATGTGTTATATGTGGCAGGGATCGGGGTGCCCCCAGAAAGTTTTCAAAGGGGGCCTACTGGTATTCCTGGGTGGCACCCCCAAAAAAATACATTTTTTTTGCAGATAAATCAGGGGTTTGGATATTTTTGCTGTCATTTAAATGCAATTTGGTGAATACATTTTTAATACTATAATATTCCAGACAGCATACTTCAATAACTGCCAAGCCTCCATCTCAAAGGAAAGCCCAAGCCTAAATAATCCAGTGATGCCAAAGTCGTTTCAAACTAGCGCCATTACTAAAGCCACAACCGTTGTTTTTCTCTGTCGCTGCTCTGCTGTCATTGTAAAAGGAAAAAAATCTTTTTTTGCCATAATGGTGCTAAGGCCACTACTCATCTCTCTACTCACATAGAGCATTGTGATGGGCCTGGCCTTAACTCAGCTGAGGCTACAATAGAGCTAGGTTGGCTAGACCAACCTGCAGAGCAAATAATTTTTGCCATTGCTACTGTTTTTCTAGTTTTCGTGGCTGAATTAATTAGGCAACATTTGACAAAACTATTTTTCAGATCAAAAAATATTTTGTAAGGATGCTTTCCCCCAATCGTTTCTTTATTGATACCCTAACCACAAGGCCCCTTTCAATGAAGCTGGGGGCCTACAGGGTAAACTGCTCCCCAGCCCGCATCCGTGACCCACTCCATGGTAACGGGTCAAGACTCTGTCAGACTTCAGATCAGGCCTGCAGCAGTCAGAATGGCAGACACAGTAGAGGTCTCCACACTCCACTCTGTGGGTTAAAATCTGACACGGGACCAGGAGGAGGAGGGGGACTGTGGAGTTGTAATTTACATACAGACGGGACGGATTGGGAGTAGCTCCAAAACGTATTCCATGAGATGTTATTCCTCAAAGCCTAAGGAATTTTGTTGTTGAACTCAAAAGGCTTCCTGTACTTTGTAGTTTAGACCATAATATAGACATGGAGGCCTGACGGTGACGTAATGCTTTAGGAATAAATATAAAATAAATGGAAAAAGGTCCAACTGGATGCCTTAGGGTTATATAATGCTAATAGATTATTAATAGTTATTAGATAATCTAAAACAAGCCTTAAATTAGACTGAAGCAGCACAGTCAAAACACAGATTAGAGTTGCTGATGTTTGAAAAAACAGGAAGGAGAGATGAAGAGTAAAACATAACTATTTTTATGTCTTCATCAAATGAATTTGATAGGAAACATGTAAACCTGCTGAAGAAAAAAATGAAAAGCAGCTTTGTGAGTGAATTTATTTGAATTTCTGCAGGAAAATACAATTAATTATTACAAATTATTGACACAGCAAAAAATCTACAATGCTGTAAAAAGCTAAAAAAAAATGGCGACATCTTCATTTAAAGTCCAAATTCATCTCCAGTTGGGAATCAAGTGCAGCCTGCAATTGAAGAAAAGAAATGGAGTTACATTTTTAAAATATATACTTTTACAATTATAAAAATATTTGGAGACTCACAAGTTCTCTTTTTGCTTCTTCTATCTTTACTTGAGCAAGAGATGGGCTCTGAGAAAAGTTAGAGGAAAAAACGATAATTAGCCTAACAAAATACAAAAAATTAACTGGTTAAAATTAAAAGATGAGTAAAAAAATGTTTTTGAGGGAAACTGTTAAATGATCTTACAGCACTGAGATCCATATAAGGCTCCAGTTTCTTCTTCAGGGGAATTATTTCTTTTTTCAGAGCATCAACTTCCTGCAGAGAGAAAAATAAATGGCCTGTATTTGATATAGCACCTTCTAGAGTCCTGGAACCCCCCAAGGCACTTTACAACACAATCAGTCATTCACCCATTCACACACACATTCACACACTGGTGGGGATGAGCTACGATGTAGCCACAGCTGCCCTGGGGCGCACTGACAGAGGCGAGGCTGCCGAGCACTGGCGCCACCGGTCCCTCCGACCACCACCAGCAGGCAACGTGGGTTAAGTGTCTTGCCCAAGGACACAACAACAGCGACAGACTGAGCGGGACTCGAACTTGCAACCTTCTGATTACAGGGCGAGCACTTAACTCCTGTGCCACCGTCACCCACAACAAAAGACGACACATGTCAACCCTAGATACAGGAAGCTTTGATGGTGACAACTGGGGCTGCACAATGCTGGAATACCTCAGAGAGCTGAACTATGGCCTTATGGGTAATGGACTTGTCCATGTTTCTGGACACAAGCTGAGCCTGTAGGATTCAGAGGAGAAAAACAAAGAAAATAGAGTGAAATTCCTTCTGCCGACCACACAATGACATTAGGATTCAGTTAAGCCTGATTTATGCTTCTCCGTCTGCGTCAGTGCGGAGACACGCAACGCCATTATCCGTCCTTGCGTAGGGCTCCGGCAGGCACGCAAGTACGTACGGAGTCGAGCCCACTTTTTTAAACATCCGTCGAAAGAGACGGATTACGCAAGCTTGTGATTGGTCAGGACGCCGCTGTTGTTTACAGCGCCGCCATTGCAAAGAGAGCCGAGGATAACTAGCGGCAGACACGGAGAAGCTTGAAGAATACCTCGCGAAAAAACTCTAAAAATATGAACCATCCTCCCGTGACTGGAGGAGTGAAAAGATGTGCAGCAAGCATTTTATTTGTGGACGGAAATGACAGGAAACGTGGGTTTAGAGGTGGGGAGCGCATGAAGCGGTGGGAGAATGAGAGACAAATATGTCCGTGTTAAAAGTCTCTTATATACACAAAAAACACAATATAAACACACTATCTTGGACCGATACATGACAGGATACCACAGAACAGCGCTACGCCCTCTGTTGTCCTGCCGGGCAATTGCTTTGCAACACTCTCCAGGAGACGGAGAAGTATGAGAGAAAAACGCTTCCGTCAATCCGTGCGTGTCTGTCCCTTGCGGAGCTGACGGAGAAGCATAAACCAAGCTTAAGTTGCATTTTTATTACGTAAACCACAACATACCTCTAATTTCACTCTCCTCGTGCTGAGCTCTCTAGCTTTCATTGTCACAAAATCCAAAGAAAGCAGCCTCTCCTCTGCTTTGGCGCCCTCCACTGCTTGAGATTTAGCGGTTTTCTCGATATCTCTGGCAAAAAAGAACATTCATTTGAGGTCAGATGGAAAAATCCATGTTTGCTGTATCAGGTCAGCGCGGCTTTTACCCCTGTAAGTTTCCTCGCAGCATCAGCATCGCACCAAGGCTCTTTCTGGAGGCCCTCAGTTCTCTCTCAAGTCTTCTGTTTGACTTCTCAGCTTCTAGAAGTTCACTGGTGAGCTTGTTGACTGCTGGAATTAAACTAGAAAGAAATCCAGGCTTTGTGACGCCTCTCGGGCAATTTGTGGAACTTTGTCCAATAAACTAAACAGAGTAAAGACTTGTGTACCTGCAAAGTGACGTGTCTCGCACGCCCAGCACCATGGCGTTGTCCACCAAAGCAGACACATAGTCTGCAGCGGGTTTTGACAAACTTCCACAGGACAGGCCGACTCCTTGGTGAAGGACATCTTGAAGATGTGAAGCTGGATGAATAAAATGCAGATTTGTGACATTTTCTTATAACAGGAAGAAGGAATGATTAACCAACGCTGCAGATTACAAACAAATGTGTATTAAAAACATTTATAAAAAGAAAAAAGGTGAATCGGAATTGTATTTATAACAAATTACCAGCCAATGCATAAAAAAATGATAAGCACTTTGATTTCCTGGTGGGGAATTGTAATATAAAAACCTACTTTCTCAGGAGTTTTCAGTGAAATTTTTTTTAGAAGATGGTCCCAAAGTCAAGAGATTAATTATTGTTGTGCCAACTAGAGGTGCACCAATATTGGTTTTACTTATTCTATTGCCAATACCGATATGTAACTGCCAATTTTCATGGCCAATCTATAGACATTTTCCACCTTATTTTCATGCTAATGTCACTAAAAACACCAGTTGAACACACTTGAACTTCTGAATCAGTTTTTGAACTTTGAGTTTAACTAACTCAGGTGTGCCCAAACCTGGTCGAGATCCCCTATCCCGCATGTCTTAGAAGTTTCCCCGTTTCAACACACCCGATTTGAATCAGTGGTGATTAGCGGTGTTCTGCAGAGCCTGAGTAGCTGTTGAACGGGTGATTCAGTCACTGAATCAGCGGGGTGAGATATAAAACAAGCTGGATAGGAGATCTTGAGGGCCAGGTTGGGCAAACCTGAACTAACTGTTAAATCTACTGCTCAGTGTTAACGTCAAACACCTGAATAAAGTTGGAGTATTTATTATGCAGATGTTATTGGTGAATGTAAAAATACATCCATTCATCCATTTTCATCCGCTCATCCGGAGTCGGGTCGCGGGGGCAGTAGCCGAAGGCGAGAGGCCCAGACTTCCCTGTCCCCGCCACTTGGGCCAGCTCCTCCGGGGGAATCCCAAGGCGTTCCCTGGCCAGGTGAGAGACATAGTCCCTCCACCGTGTCCTGGGTCTACCTTTAGGTCTCCTCCCGGTTGGACGTGCCTGGAAAAACTCACCAGGGAGGCATCCAGGAGGCATTCTGACCAGATGCTCGAGCCACCTCAACTGGCTCCTCTCGATGTGGAGGAGCAGCGGGTCTACTCCGAGCCCCTCCCGGATGACCAGGCTTCTCACCCTATATCTAAGGGAGAGCCCAGCCACTCTTCGGAGAAAACTCATTTCGGCCGCTTGTATCTGCAATCTCGTTCTTTCGTTCACTAGCCAAAACTCATGACCATAGGTGAGGGTAGGAACGTAGATCGACCGGTAAATCAAGAGCTTCGCCTTCTGACTCAGCTCTCTCTTCACCACGACAGACCGCTACAACGCCCGCATCACTGCAGATGCAGCACCAATCCGCCTATCGATCTCACGCTCCAGTTTTCCCTCACTCGTGAACAAGACCCCGAGATACTTAAACCCCCCCACTTGGGTCAGGACCTCATCCCTGACCCAGAGAAGGCATTCTAACCTTTTCTACATTTAAATTTAATTCAACAGCAGCACCGGACTGCCTGACTTTACTAAGTACAAATATATGTCGATGTATAAAAAAACAGTAAAATCGGCCCGATCTATCGGTCTACCCCTAGAGCCAAAACATGGGACAAAAACAACTTGTTGTTGACAGTCTGTCACAGAAAGTGATCTGTTTTTCGTATATTTAGTCAAATCAGTGAAAAATAATAAAGATACCAGTCTGACAAACATCTAGAGTTATTAGCTGTCAAAATAACACAACATCAACAGTTAAATGTAAAACATCGTTCTCTCAAGCTCTGCATCATGTCTGCTAGAACTTTCCCTACATCTTATATTTTGAACTGGGCAGAAAATAAATGAAAAACAAGCCAAAGTCAAAAGAAAAGTGCAATAGACTATACAGATCAAGATCCCTCTGCTGTCTGCCTGTCACTCACTCACCATCAGCCTGATACTCGGATGCTTTCTGCTTGAAGTCCTCTATGAGGAGAGCTGTGTCACTGCAGCGGGCCTCGCTGGACTGAGCTAGTTGGTATAGGACATCCACTGTCCTCGTATTGACTTCAAACTGTGGCACCGACCGATCTCCAAACACCGCACTCAGCCAGCAGTTTACCTATTTAAAAGACGAAAAACAATGTGTAAACCGCTGTAGGCGCCAAGCTCATTTGTGTTCGCCGTACAGAACATTTTACCTGCTTTATCTTTTCACACATGATAACAAAAACGAGAGCAAGTCTTAAAATTCGCAACTCAGAAGGTTTTGGGCAACCCGTAGACCCGTACAGACAGTTTTCCCGCCTCCTTGAATGATTTTTTATTATTTCTGGTTTTTGAGCCAATCAGAGGGCAGAGGAACAAAAACGACTACATTCCGCAACAACTATAACTAAATACAAAATAATCAAATTAAAAGTGAATAGCGCTGTTTTGAAAATACGTATGAGCTAATTATTCCAATTATTAAATAAATATAAAAATTAAAACTGTATTTGAACAACATCCGGTTGGCGTTTCTTGAGTGATTACAAAGATGAAAAATCAGTCAAGATAGTTCACATCTAATTCTATGCTAAAGCTTTAACATCAGTAGCAATTATATTAAGTAATTAATTAAGCCGAGTTTGCCTTCAATTAAATATTCCCATATGTCATTTTCATGATAAATGTTTATCTTTTATTTTGTCGTTTAATCCATCTTCGTGATTTATTTTATGCATGTTATATTTTAAATACGTTTATAAACTATAACAAAATTTATTTGCCATGTCAAAACATCTCAGGTTAAGATAAAGAAAACAACAACTTACTTCTAATGTTACAGACATTACATACTTTCCCCAAAAACGTTTAAAACAAACAGAAAGACGAAAGCGGAAATAAACTTAGGTGAACATCTCGCGATATCTGAAAAACCACCAACCGCCTAAGTTTAAAACTCAGACATCTTGTTTGCAAACCTGGAAAAACCTCAGAGAAAAGCAGAAATGGCGACGAGTGGAAAGCTATTCGGAGTTCGACGAGCATTACTCAACAAGACGTACGAAGCAAGCAGCGTCGAAACCACTATGGTTGAAGAAATACTTTTTAGACAACCAGAAGAAGAAGAAGAAGAGAAAGACGGACCCGTGGTCTTCATCTGTGGGAAGTGCAGGCTGCCTGTTGGGGATTCGATGTCTTGGGATGGAGTTGATGACGGACAGAATCAAATACGACTGAAGCGTGAGTAAAATAGTGACATTATGCTCAGTGATGGAGTAATAAGTTGTCCACAACGTGTTTTTTTTGTGTGTATTTAAGTTAAAGAGAATAGATAAACAGTTAAAGCCACGCTCCCTTAGCATCGAGAGGAGTCAGCTGAGGTGGTTCCCATCTGAAGGTTTGTGGAGCACATCCCACTGGGAGGAGAGTTTAGGGCAGATCCAGAGAACGATGGAGGGCTCACGTTGGAGTGTTGCTGGGAAGAGGAGTGTCCAGGTGGCCCTCCTGGATCTTTCGCCTCTGCAGAATCCACTTGAGCACACACAGTTTGTCAGTTCAAATGTGATGAAAGTCTTATTCAAATCAAGCTCAGTTTAAACTGTTCTTTAAGAAGGGAAAAATGTGATTACTGGTGCAGAGTTTTGCTTTTCAGAGATTTTTTTTTCTTTTATTGATGGTTGTTGTTTTGTGTTTTTCTTCTAGGTGTTACTGACAACGTCCTTGTTGGAAAGGAAAATCGCTTGTTTGAAGTCGGCAAAAGATGTGTTTGGTAAGAAGTTGCAGAGCAGTGATTGATGGAACATCTCATTTCAAATAAGGCAGTTGGAAAGTTTTCTGTTTGCTTTTCAACTGTAAATTAAATTAAAACCAAACTTCTGCAAAAATCCCACGAAATCTGATTAAGTTCTTAATATTGTGCTAATTTATCTATATAATTCTTACTGCTAATAGGATTATGATTCCTAAGCTCATGTAAATAGAGACACTCTGATCCAATCACGTGATCTGAAATCGGGCAATCGCGATTTTCAAAGGATCTGGAATCGGGTGGAAACAATAAAACATAACCTTATAAAACAACAAGCATGATCTTTTATACTCGTGCTGCGACAAGAGATTTTCAGATTTAGTCACCATTACTTAGTTTAACTTTTAACAAGTTAATCTACATCAATATTCATTTTTTTGTGGATGATAAACTACGTAACATCACACAATTTACAGCAGGGAGGAAATTAAGGCACCGTAACATGTAGCTGTTAGCTAGCTGGCTAATGCAGAGCTAAAATGTTACCTCAGGGGGTCAAAATTGTTTGGGACTAATTTAAAAACCAGACAGCAAAGGCAGTGCCACAGTCACGAAATGGGCATTTAGCGAGGTGGAAAAGACAGAGCTGTGTTCAACACTACAAATTTGAAATGCCCCCCTAAACAAAATCACCTGTCTGCACTTAGTTCTGGTATACCACCTTAAACACAAACATCTAGCTCAAAAATCAGTTCACTGCAGCGACTCGGACAAAAACACGGAAAATTGTGTACGGACAGCGAAAAGATCGCAGCTGAGATGGCAGTATTCATCATACTGGATGATTGTCTTTGGTTGCAAATGTCGGGTTTCTTAGCCTCCTGGAACCGTGGTGCGAGTGTCGTTTTTTGTCATTATTACACACGCAGCTCTAAAGGTGTGTGGAGAAAAGTGAGCCTGTTGGCCGTGACTTACGTACCCTATTGCAGGAACGTGCATCGCTCAGTACAGCTGCATATCGGGTAAACTGTTAGAAGTTAGAGCGACAAAGCTTTTAAATATAATCATGGTACTAATGCTGTTATTTGGCAGGAAATTACATAAAATGGAAAGATATACATAAATGCTACAAAACCTAAAGAACCACTTGAATGTGCACTCCTTTCTTTTTATTTAATTATTTGCTGAATGATCAGATTGGAACTCTATCGGCTTGGATTGGAGGAAAACGATGCGATTGGAACCTCTCAAGTATTAAATATTCCTCTCGGTACATTTGACCGAGAGTAAACACAATGTCCTGCTGTACTGGTGTCACTTGTAGACGTATAATGTTCAGTGGCTTTATTTATTTGTCCTCTCAACAGTCTGACGGTGGACCTCATGTGTCGAGGATGCCGGGCCGTGATCGGCATGGTTTACACCTCTACCCCTAAATCCATGGACCACAAGAGGTTTACGTTCTGCCTCAGTGTAGCTGACATCGACAGGTACTTTCATTACTGGTTTCAGCTTTCTAAGACTCTTATTTTTTTTTTTTTTTTTTTTAAGGTTTCTGGGTTTTTATATGAAAAAATAACAATCAGACCTTTTCTCTGTAAAACAAAACTGGCCCAATGGAGTTTAATAACATTAAACATTATAATATTTGTAGCTCATTAAATTACCGCATTACATTTGTTGGAGGGGCGTGGGTGATTTTGGCTTAACCTTAATTTGTTTTAGCAGTATTTTATCTATGGGGAGCCTGTCGTCTCCTCTCTTCCTGGTCAGCTAATGGGGCTCCTAAGCAACAAAAAAAAGAAGTATGGATGAACAGGGCTATAAAAGCTATTTTCTGGTCCGTCTTGCCTTACACCTATATATGTTGTAATTGAATTGAAATGATAAATGCGATTGTCTGTTGCGTAATTTGAGATTTATTTGCTTCCTAATTAAATGACTACAAAACAGACGTTGCATATATGATGTCACAGCAGAATCCCTTCTCACGTCTTTGGGATGTTCTTGCTGTGTCTGGTTTCTAACTGCATTTTTGGTTCTTTTTAAAACACAGAAAAGTCCGCAAACGAAACTGTCAGCAAGGTAAAAACAAACAAAAAAAAACTTTTCTGTGTTTTAAAAAGAACCAAAAATGCTGTTAGAATCTCTCTTCCCCTAGCATAACCGCTACTTACCGCATGACCAGATTCAGAGTGGTTTTCTCCACCTTCTTTCATCCTGACTGAAGAATGCGAAGCTCGCTAAACTCAAACATTTTCATCTCCTTGTCTGGTCTGATGACCTACATTTGGTGAGACGAGCAGTTGGAGTCCACTACACGTCCTAAAGTAACTTTTGCCCGCCTGTCAAAAAAAGAAAGAGCTTTCTTGGCATCTAAACATGTTTTTAAAATTCAGACACCGTATGTGAAATAAGGTTGGGCAATGGGACGAATGAATCGACCGTCTGCGACGGGCTGAGCCGTTACGGTTGTTTTTTTTTTACAGGAAGCGATGTGTTTATTTATTTGTTTGTTTGTTATTGACAAATATTTTACACGTTACGCACAGAGAACATCGCAGAGGTAACAATCAAGAAAAGATCTCCATCAGCGCATCTGATCCCTTCCCCATCTGGCTGCTGACAGTGCACGCACAAGCGGCTCGCTGAGGAGGGGTTTGGAGAGCGTCTGAGTCTGGAAGACTTCTGGTTATTCCATTTGGAGAAACGTTTCCTGATTTAAAACTTTGGCTGAAGTAGCGCTCGTCGTGTTATTCAGCACTTGCTTTGAGTGCGTCAGCAGAGCACGGATCCATCCAGAACATTATTTAAACAGCCACGAGTCTGTCTGAGGCAAACGTCTAGAAGCTCATAACCTCCTCAGCAAACTCCATAGAGACATTTGATGACACACAAGCTGCAGGTGACCAGTTCAGGTTCACGCGGCGCAGGAGGAACGTGCGTTCAAGCCGCTGCAGTAGCTCAGGTGGTAGAGCGGGTTGCCTCATGATCGGAGGGTCATGGGCTCGATTCCAGCTCCTGCCAGGGGTATCCTGCTGCTGTGTCCTTGGGCAAGACACTTCACCCAACTTGCCTGTGTTAGTGGTGGTCAGAGGGGCCGACGGCGCCAAATGGCAGCCTCGCCTCTGTCAGACCTCCCCAGGGCGGCTGTGGCTACAAGTAGCTTACCATCACTAGCAGTGTGTGAATGTGAGAGTGTCTTTGGGTGTCTTGAAAAGCGCTATATAAGTTCAATGCATTATTATTATTATTATTAAATGTTCCTAATTTAAGTGAAATTGTTTAATTGCATTGTTCATGCTGCAGGGGCATTCTGACCAGCTTGGTTGGACTAAATATTAATTAAAATGAATGGAAATTTAAAGAATGATTATTCATCATTTAAAAATGAAAGTGACAAGGATAAATGGATCATGTGACCTCTGGCAGCGAGCAAACGCTGCCTCCCCAGAGTGCGTCCAAACGCAGCAGCGAGTCATCCCATCCCCTACTTATAAAAGAAATAACCCCAGAAGTTTTTGTTCAGAAAGAAACATTTTGCTTCAGTAAAAACCACAACAGTGGGCACCACAGGGAAACGAAGGCGAGGCTTCTTTTTAACATTTTAGTCATGTTTAATACGAGCCGTTTATACGTCACTCTACCAAACTACAAATACAAAATTAAATAAGAATTTCTCTTCCTGCAAACACACGTTTGTGTAAAAGAATCAATGTTTTGGGCTTCTTCTGCGTTCGCAAATTAGTTCGTGCGTCACGACGTCACATGCGCGAATAAATCTTCCATCGTCTTTTTTTTTTGGACTGACGATTGGCGGTGGGAAAAATTATACAAATCGCCCAACCCTAATGCGAAATTAATGGTACGTTTCTAACGGATATCAGAAACTAACTTTCACAGGTCCACTGACTGCTATTCATATTTTGGCAGTTTGGGACCCGTGGACTGGACATAGACGGGCGTACCTACTGTCCAAGTTATTTTTTGTTGTCACACAGGACCACTCATGTTACGCTGTGGGGACTCCATGAAGGTGGCACACTCACTCTAGCAGGATGCGCTAACGTCACAAGCAAACCCCCGAAAAGCATACGTCACTAAAAGCCGACATCTAACCAAACAACAATTCTGAAAAGAGAAAAAAGCGCCACCATTAACACGTCTTTTATTAGACTCCAAACTCTAAAAAGGAGTTGTCCACATGTTCCTGCGTGTAGCTTCTCCTGTTGCTAGTGTTGCTAATTCTACTCTTGCATTGTACTCTCGTCGCTAGTTGCTCGTGTCGGTTCCTGAGTGTTTTTTCATCGGTCGATTGCAGGCGGGAGTCAGGATTTCACGCAATGCTTGAAGACCGACTTTTGTTCTGAGGTTGCCCAATAAGCTGTCGCTGAGCCGGTGTTCTGTCCAATCACCGGACATTGTTAGATTGACACATGAGTGTTACAGCTTATGCCTGTCTGATAGCACGCGTACGCTGTCAGATCATCGTTCACTTTTTAAGCTGTATGATGGGCCAGTCAGAACATCATACACTTAAACAACTGTGTATGGCACCCTGACTCGTCAACTGAAGACTTTGTAAAGCTTTATTTTCTCAAAATTTTATAGAATTAGAAGGTGGTAAAATAAATAAATAAATAGTGATACACATTCATCAGTTCATCTATGTGGATGGTAAAACATTATGAACACAATCAACAAACGATTTCCTTGTACTTAGCCGTCTGTATGCTGAACTGGTGGCTCCTCAGAATGTGGCGGAGGTTTAAATGAATGCGCGCATAAACTGCATGCATGCTCCTCTGACATGTATGCTGCTCTGACGGAACACCTGTCACACTGGACGGCCACAGACTTGCAAATCACCTTCAAGTTCACCGTTATTTGTCACGAGTCTGTGCACGGTAACAGGTCTGTCTAGGACGGCTAAAAGCACAGTGTGGTCTGGAGGTTAGGCTTCCTTTAAACCAGCAGTGGTTCATCACATCCAGATGCTTCAGATGCATAAAATAAGAACAAACTTTAAACAACACAAACAAAAACTAAATGAAACAGAAAGTAAACGAAGAGAAAATGAATAAACTACACATTACGAGCCTACTAGGAGCTGTAACTGTTCTGTGTCTCTTTTCCAGCTATGTGCTTGGTTCTGCAAGCCAGATGTTGGCAGCAGAGGGCGCCAAAGAGCAGCCAGTCACTCTGGAGTACAGGGGCGTTGTTGAACAGCAGCTGACAGAGGTAAATTACTGCCGCTACTTTCCTTTGTCTCTCAGGTGGTCTTGCCAGGAGGTAAAACGCCAAGTAAAATGAGCAGATTGTCTCTAATTTAAGGCTTTTGTTGACATTATCTTAATCTTTAGTTTAAATCTTGAACAATTATTCTTATTAAAATGTTTGTTTCTGTGTGAACATTAAAATGCCTACAGCAAGCCAGAGCTCTGTCTTGTAAGCTAATCCATTTTCGGCAGGCGTAACGGTCCTGAGTTGTGTTGTGTTGATCTCCGAGCTTTCTGAATGCACAGGTTGTACCAGAGTAAGGATGACATCAGCGTGGTTCTGGTAAACCCATCCTTCTGTAGTGGGCAGACACTTTTATCAGACATTACCTCATCGGTCCAGCCATGTCATCTCAGTCTGACCATTTCACATTTTTAAGTAATTTTATATATATATATATATATATATAAACAAAACAAAAAAATACATCTATACTTACTGACATCCAACATCTTCTTTTTAGTTGTTTCTAATTTTAGCTTCAAAATGAGGCTTTGATTTAGTTTCGTCTGACCTGTGTTTTCCTCAATCCCAACTTCACAGTCATTTAACAGAGGAGCTTAATTACTCTTTGTTTAGGAAATTTCTCTAAACAAACAGGCTGCGAGCTGTCCAGTAGGTGGCGATGGCGAGCAGGAGTAGCTCCAGCTCCAGGGGGAAGACAATAGATGGGGAAGCATGTTGAGGAATCTCAGGGAGGAAAACACGCTCTCATCATGAAGTGTCTCTGTTGCCTTAGCTCCGTGTCTTTCTGTTATCTCACTGTCTCCGTCACATGTAAATTACTACGTGCAGCTCCGACATATTTAGGAATCTTTGCTGGAAGGACATTGTGTTTCTGTCTTCGTGTGGCTTTGTTGCCCAATCTGTCTGGTGTTTTGTTTAATTTGGCTTCTTTTATTTTCTGTCACGTGCAATTCTTCTAAGCTAACCTCAATACTTTATGTGACAGTTGGCCCAATTTACTGTGAGATTTGTATCAGTGCATCATGTAAATTAAAACAGGTTGTGCGGCTCTCAGATCGAGAGGACAAAAGAATTTCTCTTTGAAAGAGACGTCTCTCTCTTTCTGAGATTGAATTTTTAAGACTTGTTAGATACTTTAATTAAATTTTGTGCCAGATTTCTGTCACCCGCGTGAATGATTTCCTTCTTTAATTTGCCGTCACAACAAACAAACTGAAAGGATCGTTTAGTTCAGCCTACATAACGAAGCAGTCGCGTGTAAAACCCTTACTGTACATTGTTGTTGTTAAAAATGAATTCTTCCCCTGAAATAAAGGTTGTAAACCGTTGAGTTAAAACAACGCCGACATTTAAGTTGTATGTCACTCTTTTTAATTGTTACAGTAACACTGGATAGTTTTAAAACTTTAAGCTAGAGCTTTAACATTGATCTCAGTGATTGTTGAGCTAGAAACCAGTTTCATGTTTGACACGTTTGGGATAAAGGTGCCCTATATCCCATTTTAAACATATTGTTAATCTTTTTTATACTTTATTCTTAGATTGTTTTTTTGCTTTGTTTTTGTGAAGCACCTTGTGCTTCACAAAAACCTCTTGAGAGGTGCTACACAAAAGATCGTTTTCTTTCATTCTTTCTATAGGGGGAGCTCTTTACCTGCTTTACAGCTGTTAGCTATAATGCTAGCGGTTAGCGTTTAGAGTTCACCAGTTGTCAATAAAAAGCACAAAAAAAGAAAGGAAACTTTGTTTTTTCTGTTGGCATCATGGCGGAGCCTGGAAAAGAAAAAGTAAGAGAATAACATCTTTGGAGTTGAAGCAAAGAGCTAACACCAGAGTAAAATTCAGCGCAGCCTACACTAGTTTGAGGGAGATAGAGGAGGCTACAAAATCAACTTATTGTTACTATTCTTATAAGTAATAATATTTTTTGTCCCAACAGTGTGGATCATTTTACTTTGTGGTTTATTCTAGTATTAGTTGACTCATGTTAGTGTTAACTCATTGTTAGCGCTAGCTACAGGAGGCTGCATCAGGGTTGTTTATGATAGTTGTAATTCCACTTTCAACCAGTAGGGCGGAGGAGCAGGAAGCTCATCTGTGTTACTTTAAAATGTGCATGTTTAATAGTTACTAGAGCTGCATGAAGTGGTTTTGAAGCTACATAACTGATTGTAGGGTTGATGGCAGAGCTTTAGCCAGTCAAAGGCCTGATGTTAGATGTTGAAGCACAGCAGTGAGGTGATTTGTAACTGAAAAGTTTGACGCAAAACTTGGTAGATTGTGGGAAACGCTAAAGAAGCAGACCTCTCAAGTTGGAGTTGTACTTTTTCCTATCAATCTCAGACATCTGTTTGTTGGTCTGCCTTGTTCTTCTACAGATGAATATGTTTAGTGCAGAAAATAAACTTCTATTCAAAAAGTTGCACCCCCAACTGTTTAAGACCTTGCTGAAGCAGGAAACTAAAACCAAAAAGTGTGAAGTGACTAACACTATTCACAGATATCACCAGGATCACAAAAATGAGGACATTCTCGCCACCCATGAGGCTAGAGTGTACAGCTTTAGAAGCCTGAACTGAGTAACCTGTCGCAGGTGACCCAAATACTGTCCCAATAGAAGGCAGTTCTCTCCAGCTTGTCCCAACAACTTCAGCTCGTGAACACGGCGAAGCATGTTGAAGCCTGAAGAAAATAATAAAACGCTGCATCAGTAGATGCTAGACTAATTTAATAAGTTCAATTAAATGAGCTCAAAACTGGCATCACTGTGCAGACTGGTGATTGTTAGTGACATCTGCCACTGTTGTAAAGTCAACTTTGCGTGAAGTTGTTCTGCAGTTGGAGCAGAAATACGCTGCAGGTATGTTGGCTCAGTTTTTGTTGCTGAGGTAGTTCTCGTCAGCTAAACTCAAAACAAACCACAAAAGCTTTTACTTTCATTCATGTTTCCCAACTCAAAGTGCTGATGTTAGTTCTTGTGAAGACTTAAGTCACTTGTTTGTTTTTTTAAGGCGTTTCACTTCTCATCTGAGGAGCTTTTTCAATTCTGACTGGAATATGGGAGAATATTAGCCTGGCAAGCCAGACTAAATAATAAATAATAAATGTATTATTTAGTCTGGCCACGCTCCATTGACGGCTCTCGGTTGTGGGGCGGGTTCTACCGTTGTCTTTCAAATGATCTCCGCATTCCACTGGACAATGAATGTGACATACTCTTGTTTCACTCTGTTGCATCATCCCACCCACCAGGCATATAGAGTGCCCTGATTGGCCCACAAAGCGGATAAAGCTCTGTGATTAGTTCACTAAGCAGATAGAGCACTATGATTGGCCCACCATTATGGACCAATCACAGCTCTTTATGTGTTTGAAACCCCTCTAGAGAGCTATGATTGGCTAGCCAGAGTCCTGGTAGGAGCTACTGAGGTTCCAATGGAGCATGCCTAGACCAAACTTTGCAAAGCAAGAATTTGGTCTAGTTCTAGGAGAATATGCCTTTCCATAGCCTATTTCAAGCACAACAAGTTTTGCCGGCAGAAACATGGCTTCTCTGGTATCACTTATTGTCGCCAACATGGAGGAAGTGGAAACCAGAGCCTTGAGCTCTTACAAAGGGACAACACCAAGCCACTGGTTCGTTTGTGGATGACACATGGGTCAGAATTGTCAAGCAGGAAGTAGAAGGCTTCACGAGGCACATTAGCACCATGTACAAGAACATCAAGTTCACCAGGGAGGATGGTTACAACAACAAACTGCCTTTCTTGGACTGTGCTATGCAAATAGAACAAGATGGAAGTCTCAGCATTTGGAGCACAAAAAGCCAGTCATCAGGACCTTACACCATCGGGCTGAGAATATTCCCACAAAGACTGAAGGAAAGCAAAAGGAAGAGAAACGCCAAGAAAGCTCTCCAAAACTGCAGCTACCCTAAATGGGTATTTGTGAAATCAACAAAGAAGTCTGGAAAAGATTCCCCAGCAGCAACTAGCAAAGAAAAGGACAACAGGTGCAAAGGCACCATCATCCCATACGTGGAAGGAGTGTCAGATAAACTTAAGAATTTTCTCAAAACACAACATTCTGGTAAACTTTTAATGCAACAACACCCGGAGACAGAAATTGGTCCATTCTAAAGACAAAACACCCAAACAGAAGCTTAGTAGTGTCATTTATGCAGCCCGGTGTAGTGAGAGCTGTCCAAACCTTTACATTGGGGAAACTAAACAATTACTGAAGTGCTTGGCACAACACAGGAGAGCACCTCTTCAGTTCAAGACTCTTCAGTCCACTTACACCTGAAGGACAAAGGACACACTCTTCTAGATGGCAAAGTACACATTCTGGACAGAGAAGATAGCTGGTTTGATAGAGGAGTAAAGGAAGCTATCTATGTCAAATAGGGAAAACCTAGATTAAATAGGGAAGGAGGACTCAGGTTTCACCTTAAACCACCTATAGTGCAGCTCTGAATCTTACTCCTAAGCAGTTTTAGTCTAGGTCACACCCTCCTGCATCTAGTTAATACAATTCCCTAACAAAGACTAACTAATCATCATGGGGTAGGGAGGATGGGTATTCATATGTAGTTTCTGCTCGTTAAGCAACAGTAGACAGCTACAGTTAATAAGCTTGACCCTCCCATATTTCAGTTAGAATTGACAAAGCTCCTTAGATGAGAAGTGAAACGTCTTTAAGAAACCAAAGAAGTCCAGTTGCCTTCATTGAACCCCATTAAATTTTACCCACTATCCTCGTATTACACATCAAATTCTTCAGATACTTCTTCCCCTCACACAAAATGTCAAAATCTGACAGATCCAAGATATTTCAGTTTTTTGGCACAACTTGTGAAGAAGTAGAAATTTGTCCTGTGCAGTGGGCTTTGTCAGTATTGTCACATGGCAAATGTGATCCAGCTGCTGTTGTAGGCAAGATAAAAGTGGCACTTTTTTCATTGTCCAACTTAAATTTAAGTAGTTTCTAAATTGCACAGAAAATGTTTAAAGTATGCATGACAGGATATATGTGGTGTTGGTTACCTACGGAAACAGAGCTGCCGCCCATGCAAAATAAAATCATAGCAATATCATGTTATAATGTGATAATTTTATTATTCAAACAATATAATTTCCACATTGTTGCAATACGTTGTCATGTTCATACATCATCATTTTCACATTTGAACAATATAAGGAGCCTAAATCTCCTCCTGTTCCGGGCGGCTCGTGGGTCCCCGGACAAACAAAAAGTGAAAGCAAGTCAACGGCTAAAAGAGCTATTTTCTAATCCGCTTTTCCTTACGCCCTGGATCGCACATATTTTGTACTTCAGTTTAAATGAAAAGTAATGATGTGTGTTTTTCGACCACGCCAGTCATGTACTTTGAGATTTTTCAGCTAGTAAAAGTTCGTAATTAGCATGACTACACATCAGACATTGGTACATCACATATATGACGTCACCACATAATCTCTTCTCCCCTAGCATAGCTGCTACTTACCAAATGGTCAGATTTATGGTGGTTCTTTCTTTCTGAAGGAAGGATTTCACATTTGCTGAACTTACAGACATGTTCTCTCTGTTTTTCTCTGTGTCTGGTTCAATGACGTCACTTTTGTGAAGCACATTTGTAGTCCTGGACTTATTTTCACACAAAACCTAAAATAGTGTTTCCTCCTGTTTGAAAACAAGCGCTTTAATGGTATCAAAATGTGTCTTTAAAATTCTCGGACACCATATGTGAAATCCATGGAACATAACAAGTGGAATTGGAAAAGGGCCCTTTTTAAAGCCAGCGTTTATGTTTAGACACTTCTACTCACACCATAAATAATGTTGATGTGCCTTTTCACGGACTATTATTATGGGATGTCCCCCAAACAACATCAGAGATCAAGCTAGTCACAGTTCGCACCATGGTGCCGTTCCACCAGTCATCACGGGGCTATGATGTGTGTGTAGAACCGGAAAACTGCTTGGTCTCCTCTCATGTTTACGGTGACTCTTCTCTACAACTAATGCTAAGTTTATGAAATTCTCCCATCATTGACTTGGTATACTAGCTAAATAAGGTCACGTGTGTTATAAATGGTAAATAAGTAAATTTTATTTATAAAGTACTTATCACAGACATAGAATCACAAAGTGCTTCACATAGATCATAACAAAATAAAACAAAGTCATAAAATCTAAATGCTCTCAAAACAGAATCAGATTAACATCAGAAACAATAAAGTAATAAAATTATAAATTTTCATAAACAGATGAAAGATTAAAAATTTGAGTTAAAAATAAGAAAATAAAAGTTTTAGGTAAAAACAGCTTTAAATAAAAGGGTCTTTAGCTGTTTTTTAAAAGTGTCCAGATTGTCGATGCTGCTTAAGGATAAAGGAAGATCGTTCCAGAGTCGGGGTGCAACAGTCTGGAAGGAGCGATCACCTCGACTTTTATATCTGGTCTTTTGAACTTCTAGAAGATTCTGGTGGGTGGACCTGAGGGCTCGGGTTGGAGCATAAGGCTTTAACAGTTCAGTAATATAGGGAGGAGCTTGATCATGTAGAGCCCTAAAAGTTATAGTCAGGATTCTAAAATGAACTCTAAAGTTAACGGGTAACCAGTGCAGAGACATCAGAATAGGAGTGATCTCTGTTTGTTCCAGTAAGAAACCTCGCTGCAGAGTTCTGGACCAACTGAAGGCGGTCAATGGCTTTTTTGTAAAACATGTGATGCGTGTGTTACAGTAATCTAGACGGGAGGAGATAAAGGCATGGAGAACCATTTCAAGTTCATGTTTTGACTCCAACCTTCACAGTTTGGAGATATTTCTTAAATAATAAAAACTGTTAGGGACCAACATTTTTGAGTGATCTTCAAGAAACATTGTTTGGTAAAAAAAACACCCAAATTCCTCAAGTTTGTCTTGACGGCAGAGGATAGATGACCAAGTTTTAGACTCAGTGAGGTTGGATAAATCACAGCATGAAAATCAAAGCTATCATATTTGAACAAACGCCCTGAACAAATAAAATCATCTTTATTATTCATAAATAATGTTTATTTAACTTGTTCATGTTTTTTTATTTTGGAATTTCTTTTCCCTAACAGGGCCTTTATGGCAAAACCTTCATTTTAGTGTCTGTAAAACCGATTTATCCGTTAAGTTTCATGTATGTGTCTCAGAGCCGCTTTATCTGATGACAGTGATGTATTATTGATGCGATCTTTTTGTGCCAGACTCTTTTTTTTTTTGGACCTCTACACTCACTGAACTGTCTCCTCTCTCCACCCTACCCCCTCCCTTCTCTATCCACCCATCCCTGGATACCTCCCCTTTTGACTTTTATTCTTCCTCTCTTCTCCAATTATCTTCACACACCACCACCTTCCCTCTACTCTGCCCCTTGTTGCTCTTTTCGTGTCCCACCTGTCCATTTCACTGCTTCATTTATTTCCCACCGTCATCACTTTAATCATTTCCCTTCTTATTGTCTTCCAACCTGAAACGTCTCCATCCTTTCTCCTCCTCTTCCCTGACCCTGACCTTTGCAGATGAAAATGCTGGTCATGTCCATGGCACAGAGACTGGAGAAGATCGAAGTTGGCCTTCAGGAGGACTGTGATGACATGTGACATTGATGGGCATCACGCAGTTGTTGCTATGTGCGGATATAAGAGTCGCCTTTTACCTTAATACCTCCTCTGAAGTTTCACCTCAACCAGACTTTTTTTTTTTGTACTAAATAGAACATTTTGTCCCAGTTTCACCTTGTGCACACGCACCTCCACTCGCAGCATCCGCCCGGCTTTGTCCTGATTACCAGCGGTGAAACAAAGAGCGGCTGCACTTGTAATCAATCATGTTGCCAGCTCGGCTCTAGCGCCTCGTGGCACCGCCGTCTCGGTAGGTCTCGGATGCAGAATGAATGCGCGCCAAGAGCAGAATGTTAGTGTTCGGATTTCATCAAGCGGCCTGCACACTCAGCACAATGCGGTATTGATCTGCCCAGTGGAGGCCACACACACACACTTATTTTCTTTGTTCTTTTTGCTAAGCGTTTAGCCCCTTAGGCTGTCTTTCATCACCTTTCAGTCTCGGCTAGTGATGTTTGAAGAGTTATCTGTTATTACTGAATGCATCTCAGACTGGCACATTTCTGGGTAACCTTTGTTCATCCTTATTTTCTAATTATCTTTTGCTTGTTTACTTTTTGTCTGTTCAGTGGATTTCTGTGTACGAAAATAAACTGTTTCCAAAATTCTTGAGATTTGTATTTATTTATTTGGATTATAATGTTGATATGAGAAATAAAATCTGTATAACCCTTTCAAATGTTTCTTTTGTCCTCACATTTAGGATCAGTGACTCCTCCTGGGAACTTGGGGGGGTGGGGTGGGGGTGGGGGGTTAAGTGCTAAACTGCACATTTTTGTGAAGATGATTAATTATTAATGCCCAAGTGTTTGTTTACTAACTGACCTCTTGTATGCCTAGCAACACTTTCTATCAACGCAGAGATACAGCTCCACGCGGTCGCACCTCCCCTCCCTCATCCACGCGGTTTCATCAGCCTCAGAACAACAACAGTTGGAAACGACCAACCAGCACGCTGTATCCAAGGCCAGGTTGCGATGACAACTGGGAGCGCGTGCTACGCTGGGTGTCTGTTGCCATCTCGTCATCGTGTTTGCAGCCGGAGGAACAGCCAGCCAGCTTGCTGGCCGGCATGCCTGTCAACAGGCATTAACCCTCCTGCTCCTGTACAAAAACATACCAAGGGGGGGTGGTCCTGAATGAACCTCCCTCCCTCCACCCAGCCCTAATCCTTGTGTGATGTTTTTCTCCATCCCTGACTCCACCCTCGTCTCTTCTCCATCCTTGCTCGCCAATCATCCACACCCTCGGCTGTTGTGGGGGAAAAACAAATCAAAACAACAAACAAACAAACCACATGGCTGCTGCTGTTTCCTGTGTCGGGGTGTAGGAATCCTCATCTTGACTATTGGGATTTGGTTCTTGTCAACATCCGGGGAGGGGAGCAGCATGATGGCCAGCTGAGAGTCCAGAAGCACACTTTTCCACCTTGTCTAAAACAACTAGAAGCACATTCATATAAACAGAGATGAAAACCCGAGTTTGCAGTCAGCATCTCTCACTAAATGAGCTCTGAGCTTATGTAGCGGTTTTATATATAGGCATGATGTTGCTGGATGCATTGCACTGTTGGGTGTGATTATTGCAGCGGCTTCACCTCGTTCACCCCGATGTCTCAGCCAATCGTTTTCCACCAAGACCAACATAGAAACGCACATCAGTCCGCACATCTACCCGGATTCGACGAGCACTCCGGGACAAAGGATGAATAATGCAGAGGTAGTGTCTGAGTGAAAGTCGCCTCCCATGATTCCCTCCTCTTCACCTTCCCTGAGCAATAAGGAAGCAATGTTGCCATGGAGGCAATGAAGCCTCGGCACGCTGGCAGCCAATTACAACCTTTCCTGTGTGAAACGGGGGACCAATGGCTGCTGAGAGTGATGCTGCTGCTGCCACAGACACTCGCACCCTATTGGCCGAGTTCTGCTCTTTGATTGAATTTCTGATCTTTTTTTTTTTTGGGGGGGGGGGGATGGAAAAAAAATCTCAAGGAGTGCCACCTGTTTGTGCCAAGTTAGGAAATATGTTGTTTTTTCCATAGAGTTAAAAAAAAGCACAGGGTGGGGAGGAAGATGTTTTAGTGGATGCTGGCTTTAGTTAAACGAGTCTGAGCTTTTGTCAACATTAGTTATGATTTAAACCTTTGATTTAGTCCAGATGTTCTGCTTTCTGGTCTCAGGGAGTTTTCTCCCCTCTCCATTAGTAGATTTAGGACCCATCCCTTAATTTTCTGTGCTACTTTTTAAGTAGCACTTTATTAAAATAAAAAAAAAAAAGCTCCATGCCTTTTATTCCGTATACCTGCAGCTTATCAACAAACACATTCAGCACATTTGTTTGCAAATGTTAACAAATGATCTGGCTTAAGTGAGCCCAGCTCAACCTTTTGACTAGATTAGAGCTGAATTTGCACGACTCAGCGTGTGTTTGCGTGTAAAGTCATTAAAACGGTCTGGTGTGATTTTTGTCTGTTAGTCTCAGATTTAATCTGAGGAATCGGTGTAATGTGATCTTAAATCTTCGAGAAACCGAACCGCCAGAGCTGCAGCGTTCACGTTTCATTAATCACCTTCATCATCTGTGATTGATGGAGCGGGAGGCCAAACGGTCAGTCTGACAGAATAACCCTAATCCCTTCTGAGTGCTCGAGCCTCATTAGAAACATCTGCTTGTTTATTTCACCCCGTGTCTTTGTTTACAATAAATCCTGCCAGGTACGCCCGCCCTACACTCACCCCCCCCCCCCCCATCCGCTGCCGGTGATGCTGTACGTCCACCGGGTCGGACCCACCTGACGTTTCTGTACGTAAGCATCCCTTCTGTCATCCCCGTGCAGCAGGTTAATCTTCTGTTTTTCTCTGACACAAAGCCTCGCCCTATTGCCAGTGACACCCTGGTGTGAGCTGGTGTGTGTGCCTAAATGTGACATGAGGGCTGAAAACAGGATTAGTGTCATCAGGATCTAAGCCTGAACAGACTGACAGAAATAAAGTCCTGCTGAACAGTAAGTGGTCAGTTGGGCCACACAATAAAAGTGTTTTTTAAACCAAAAGATCTAACAGTCACTTTTTTTTAGTTTCTATTTAAATGTGACCTTTAATTCTGCCTAAATATGAAGAAGTTGACTTTGATTACAATATACCTGATGTATTTTACAGCATCTTTGATGAGATGATGATGAACATCAGCTTCGTGTTTGTTGTTCTTAGATGGTGGACCCGTATGTGTAGGCTGACCTGAATAATCTGTTTGTAAAAGTAAATTATTTCTTCATGATCTCATCAGTGTGGATTTCATACGCTCGTGTTTTCGGACTTGTTATATTAAACTTCTGTTTTAATAAGGCTTCAGGACAACTGGAGCTCTTGTTTTTTTTTTTACATCTCATTTGAGGAGCTTTCTCATTTCAAACCGAAAAGGGCGAAACCTCGAGCGTTTAGATGGTAGTGAGCTTAAAAAGGAAAAGGCTGGGAGACAGCTCCTCAGATGAGAAGCAAAGTCTCTTCAGAATACAAAGAAAAAAAATTAAGTACCTTTATTATTTAAAAAAAAGCTACAGGATTTTACTTTTCCTGAATGATAAGTGGTTGCCAACCTTGCCCGTGTCCAAGATACGCCAAAGACCCCCGACACAAACTACTACCTGCATATGTATACGTTACATGGGATTCATTAAGATTTTTATACAGACACACAGAGTTTTCACTCTTAGACAAAGATTGGGACTCTTAGAAAAACTACTGGGTGTTATTGGGATTTTAAAAATGCAATTTTTACAAATAAAGTCTGAGTAAACTCTCCGCATCAACACAGACAGAATTGTGGGGACACGGACCCCAGGTTGAGAATCACTGATCTAAATAACCTCCCAATTTCTATTCATTTTGTTTTTGCAACAATTTTTAATCAAACCTTTTGACTTTCTTTACAAAGAATGTGGTAGAGCACATTTTAGTCCCCACATTATGAGAAGTTATTGGACTAAACTAAAATATTTAAAAAAATGGAACAACTAAATGTATTTCTATTGTGTGCGTGTGTGTATGTATGTACATATATATATATATATATATATATATATATATATATATATATATATATATGTGTGTGTGTGTGTGTGTGTGTGTGTGTGTGTGTGTAGAGTTAAAAAAAAGTATATACCGGTATATAAATAAAAACATATATACGTATACATATGTATATAAATATATATATATATATATACATTTGAATGTAATTCATATTTGCCCAAAATTAATAACAAACTTATTGACAATTGGTTTCATTGCATTTTTCTCTGTGTTTATCTTAAGTGGTGAAAAAAATGTGAGAAGCTTCAGAAGAGACTAAATTCCATTCAGGAAAAAAAATCTGTGACCAAGGATTTAATTTACAGGTGAAACTGGAAAAATGAGAATCTGGTGCAAAAGTCAATTTATTTCAGTACTTCAGCTTAGACTGAGAGACTATCTAAAGCAGGGGTGCCAAACTCAGTTTTGCTCAGGGGCCACATTGAGAAAAATCTAGTCCCAAGTGGGCCAAACCAGTGAAATTAAAGTATGCATAAATTAAAAACTGCTTCAGGTTGTTTTCTTTGTTTTAATACGATCAACATAAAACAAAGCTGGAGCCTGAGGACAGTGTATCCTAAATAGTTTAAGCACAACACGACTATTAATAATAAAACACCTGAAGTGTATTTGAAAATGTGAAATACAAAACAAAAAACCCAAACTATTCCTCAGTAATTCAAATAACATTCACAGATCACATGACTATACCAGTTTCATGCATGTCTTTGACTCATGATACCTGACATCTTTTAGCTTTCACCAGCAGTTTAATTGAAAAATGAAAGCTTATTACATTGTAAAGTCTGAAAATAACGTTTACACAATCATCTCGCAGGCCGGATTTAAACTGTGTGCGGGCCTGATCTGGCCCACGGGCCGCATGTTTGGCACCCCTGATCTAAAGGCTCACGCTTTTTCCGTGTTTTGGATTCATTAGAGTGTCATACTATGAGCCTAAACTGTTGAACTTTTTCTCAGTATTCTAATTGAGAGTTTGAGGGATTTCATGAGCTGTAAGCCATAATTCATCACAATTCTGACAAAAATAAAGGCTAATATTAGACTTTGCAAATTAGTCTACCTCATATATTAGTTTCACCTTATAAGTTGAATTACTGAAAAAAATAAATTTTTTTTTACCATATTCTAATTTTTCCAGTTTCATATTTAAATATAGTCATTGTAAAAATATCTTTAATTTAATATTTTAAATATTAAAGTTTCCTATGCTCGTGTGTCTCTTTAAGAAAGATTTGAGTTGAAAATGAGAATAAGTAAAAAATGGTTTTAACAGCAATAATAATTTTTCTAATGCTTTTCGTCTGTGATATGTTACACTCTGTCCTATTTTTAAACGAATAAGCCTCACACAGAGTTTACAAAGAGAGTGATTAATCGGATTAAACAGGATGGCGTCACACAGGTGTGCGATCATACAGGTACATCGTGCCATGTCCTGTTACATCCTCTGGGATGTTGTTAAGCCAGGGTGTTTATGTCCACAGACTGTTTGTGACACCGGACCACGGAGGGATTTTGACCAACAGTCCGCCTGTCTCTGATAAACAAAAGGCTCTGGCTTTAATGCATTTCAGGGCCACTCTTGCCCCTCTGCTTTTATCAGCTTAGCCACACAGATTTAATCTGTCATTTCTGTTTGTGTCGCTCTGGGCACTTGTCCCCCCCACCTTCGTCTTTGTCTCAACATGCCAGTGTCACCCAAAGATGTTTATAATGTGGATGGGGGGGAGCCATAGCTGAGTGGATTAGTGTCTGCTGCACGTGTGTGTGTGTATGTGTGTGTGTGTGTAGGGTTATCATATGTGTCGATGCTGAGAGTCCTTCAGCTGTTGAAAAGGAGTGAGTTTTTTTTATACACTACAAACGTCCCGTAGGAGATGTATGTGGCATGTGGGACAAGTGGCACGCAGTGGTTGTAAAGTAATATAGATGTTCCCATAGCAAAGGAGCCGAAACCTCATTAACTCCTCCAGCAGCTGAAACCATTAAAGGATAAGTGATAGACCTCAGGCTATGTGAAAATTGCACTTGAATGAACAAAACTGCTGAATTCAGTGAACTAAAGTGGAATTATTTCCTACCACATTTTAGATTCTTAGCTCATGAGTTCCTTCACGGCGTGCAAGAAAAACGCCAGACATTCTGAATGAGCAGACAGACACAAGAAGTTCAGTATAAATATTTAAAATACTTTATACAGCATAAAAATCTCTTGACACGCGGAACAAAATCCATCCAATATAAAATCTTACAAAAGACCCCACCCCCCCAAAGTGTGTATCAATCTCAGATTCAAACAAAAACGACAAAAAGTTACAAAGACGTTTCAAAAAACGTCAACAGCACAGCTTGAGTCATGCAAACCCGTTGTTTGGACAAGAAGAAATTCTACATTATTTAACAGTAAAAAGCCTCGAACGTCTGCGGAAGCCTTGTTGTGAAAACGCCATCTCACTTCGTGTTAGTACAGAAACGGCAGACGCACTGAGAGCAGGCGTCAAGCTATTTACAAGGACAATTTTCCTGTCACTCTCAGAGCGCTCTTGGCAAATGTTCATCGTTGTAGTGAACACTTAGTCTATTGCACAAACGACAGCGTTAAGACAAGAAAGAAGTGTATTTTCAAGAAAGTTATCTGACACTAGTCACACTTCTGTTACCTCTCATTCCACCCTCAGCCTTTTGGGTGAGGTGGATCGGGTTCATAAGGCATTTGATCCTCTATTTTTAATCTTTCTATCTTTAAAACTGACTGTCAACTGGCATGTTCTGCTGCGGAAAATATAGAGCCAAGACTGCTACAGTGTGAGCAGTAAAGGACTTGTAATTGTGTATAAAAAAGTTAGACGAGTTGATAATCAGTGACAGTGAGAGCTTATAAAAAAAGTGAAGATATGAATCTATTCTTGGTCCCGATGTCCGTGGTATTGTGGCATTTCTAACGTCTAAGCTGAGACACTGCAGTCCTGTGGCGCGATCTACACAAGCACATCGATCTAGACCATAGTTATGCATGACTAATGCGGTGAGGTATAGGACAGTCAGTACAGTTGTTCCTACGAGTTTTGGTATTCAAGAGTAGTGCAGAGTTTTTTTTTTCTTCTTTTTCCCACCCAGCCAGCTTTTGGGATACAGTGCAAGCTGGCAGGAAGTCAGTGGCTGTCATAGTTTTCACAAAGACGAAACATTTACACGAGACAGTCAGGGTTAGGGTGAGTTGGGGCCTGTTAGCTGGTGTGAATCAGTTTGTTGCTTAATTCGAAACAAGTTGGGGCAAAACTACACGAGTACCTCTAACTTGGTCTATAATACAGTGTTTTATTTGTTTGGGTGTGTGTGTTTACGTATATGTGCATCTACATTAGTTGACAAGGCCCATATTACACGATGTCCCCAGTCCACTCTGTATCTAGGACACAGCAAGGTTTAGTCATTGCTCAGTGATCCATTTCAGATCTCATCCTCTTAATGCCACCATCTTTTATTATATAACAACATGAGACACAAGAAGAGGTAAATATGTTAAATTCAACCCTTTTGTCTTTTTTTCCAAAGTAAAAAAGTTTATCACGAAAAGTGGCTCAGTAATAAAGGGTCTAGTTCACAGTTCAAAAGGCCGCTCCGGAAGACCTCTCCAACTTCAAAAAACTGTTGAAAGGGGTCTTGAGTTTAGTCTTTCTTCGACTTTTTTTTCTTGCTTCCCTCAGCAGAGGGTCTTAAGTGCACCTGAAGCACACAGAAGAGTTTTCATGGGGTATGGAGGGGGGGACACAACTTCTTCTACACACTGTTGAGGTTTGAACGCAAATGGTTCCAGCTGGACCTTCTTCTTCAGCATGTGTCCGATTCCCATAGAGGGGAATTTGCTGCGGTGTGTCGGACTCTCTGGATCGCCGCTCCTGCTGTTGGAGGGGGGGCTGAATGCTGAGGTGGGCTTAAGTGGACTGAAGGCAGATTTTGGAGGACTAAAGGCCGAGCTTCCAGGCGGGCTCCCCATAGTACTTGGTGGACTTCCACTGGTGTCAGAAGAACCACACAGATCCGACGAAATACTCTTCTTAGGCTGTGGGTTGACAATGAGCACTGGAGGACTAGGGATTGTTGCCTTTTTCAAATAGGAGGAATCTGGTTGGAAGGCAGAGACGTGGCGCGGTGGTGACAGAGTGCCATTGGTCAACTTGTACCAAGGGGAAGATGGTGTATCTTCAATTTGTTCCGCTTTAGTTAGGGATCCAAAAGAGTGCATGCCGATCGGCGACGGTGCTGGAGGAGCAGGAATGTTGTGTTCTGGACTTGAGTTGACCGGCGGAAGGGTGGCTAAGCGTCTCCGTTGCTGTGGAGTGTTGGGAAAGAGGGGATGGATTTCTAGATACTCCATGGATGATGAAGCCACCGTGCCAGGTGGTGCCAAAGGTGATTTACGATGTCCAACAGTTATTGCTTTCAAGAGACCTGAAAAAGACACAATGCAAGTTGATTAATTACTTCTCAAAACGTTTTTTCCCCCACTGCCTCTGCAAGAACAAATTACTAAAAAAAAAAAAACAAAGAACTGGAAGTGCTCTTTCTTTTAGCTGCGTGAGTTGCATTTAGAGTTTCTGTACGTTATGTCACCAATCTGACAACCACACGCTACAGCAGCTGTACAGAACAACCTGCCCCAGGTTTAACCCTGTGAATACCAGCCCGTCCTGGGTTGCTGGATCAAAAAGGGCCTACAGGCCTTCTCTGTACCTTGCAACGATAAATCAAAAGAAGGAAAAGAGCTTTAGCATTGCCTCTGGGGCTTGTCTGTTTTAGGCTCATTTTAAAGGAATGTGACTTGGCAGACTTAACTCTTGAGCCAGGAATCCAAATTCAGTTCAGTGCGGTTCCAAACTGTATACTTACGTCTGTGCTATCATCTCTCATGCATTTCATCTGACTGTCAACAGACTGTTAAGGTTAAAATAAACTGTGTCTCTGCACCACAATTGACTGTCAAGTTGTCCAGGGTGCTTCCTCCCAGGTGGATGGATGAGTGGGTGGTTGGTTGGATGGAGGAATGAAGGGATGACAGGGAAACTACGTGTGTGTGAGACAGCTCATTGTTGTACAAGAACGTGCATGCTCAGTCAACCTACCCTATATGAATAAAGGTAAACAAAATAATGCAGTAAATAAAACTGAATATTTTTGAATTTAATGTAATGAATCTCATCGTCGTTTAAAAAAAAGGTATTTTGTTTGGAATTATATGGATCTGTACCTAGTTTGTGCTTCTTCTCCTTGTTGGCGCCCTTGCTAACAGCCAGGTAGACAGGCGTCTGTTTTGGGGGTATGGTGAGTTTGTCGATGTGCTTCCTCCACTGGGTCTGGTAGAATCCAATATTCTGCTTTTCACCCTTCTTTTCATCCTCGTTCTTCTTGAACTCCTTAGCACACAGTGAACAAGACTTATTTGGAAACGGGACGTACCGGTTGTGTCGCTACAATTTAGCACCTCATGATCCCTGCAGAATACGTACTGTGCAGAGGGCTTTAACGAGATTTTCTTTACACATACACATATAGTCATTACTGCAGTGTGTGTACTTACCCTGTACTGGGTAGTGAGCCGTTTAACTTTCTTGTTGAGAAGGTGGTAGATGGCCAGAGTGTGGCAGGCACGGTTTTGGAGAACGGCACTCAGTGCTTCACTATGCTTGATGCCCATCTTCTCGGTCATGTGACGCAAAACTGTCTGGTTTACTTCCTCGATGTGCATTCTTAACACATGAAAAAAAAAGAACTATTATGAATTATGGTGAAAAAGGTGACATACTCTTTGATGGGTTTTGAGAGGGACGCTACCTGTGGATTAATGGCACGCCCGTGTTTCTATTGGCTAGCTGCAGCCAGGAGTCGGCCATCACTTGATGAATATTTGGACGCTTGCTGGGGTCTGGCTCAAGAAGCTTTTTCAGTAGACAGATGGCAGCTGACACAAAGCAGGAGAGAACAACTGTCTTAGAATGATCTGAATTGGCATCCTGCCAACTGGAAAGCTACCTGGCAGGTTCAGAACTTAAAGCGTGCTACTACAGGTTTACTAATTCTTGTGTCTTGACACAAAACCAGAAAAAGGCAGATAATTAGCTACATGTATAATCATCTCTCAGTGACTGCTCCATTCATTATCACCCTCAACCTTTCTTATGCTGTGTAGGGTCTGGTTCACACGGCACGATGACTATGCTGACTTTTGACCCAATTTTCTCTCCCGACGATCTTAAAAATGTGCACATATTATACCGTGATGACTCAAAAATAAATAAATAAATGAGATCAGATTTTCCTGCTGTGTGTGGTGCACTAAGAGCACTGGTCTGCTCAGAAGGACATTGTGAGCACTCCGATCGTAAACAGGGACTCTTAAAATTTGTAGAACAATTTAGCTTAAAACATTTTATTTTATGCCTCTTAAAGTTCTAAGATAGTTTAGCTGTAAATATATTGTGGATATTTAAAAAAATGATGAAAGTGGTTCTCTTGCATTTGTCTAAAACATCCGCCAATAATACGGCTCGGCTCGAGAGCAACCATTGGACCCTCCGGTTTTCGTCTCGCCGAACTGCCACACTTCCCTGGGTCCTTCATTCATTATGCACTCACGTATTTAGCAACAGTGTGGTGTGAGAGGTTCTCCTCTCAATAATGTCAGCGAAGGAGAAACAGCCGGCTGCTACCACTTCAACTTTAGGACAAACCACCAGAGTCCCACAAAGAAAAACACCATTTTAAGTCAAGGACAACAAATGACGTTTGGACCTAGAAAATGCCGACTGGTGTTTAGCGCCATCTCGTTTCCTCTATCAACGCGGGTTTCCGGCTTCAAAGAACGCAGAATCAGAGAAGATACCCGAGGGGAGAGGTGAGTGTTTGCATTGAAAACCTAGCTTGTTTGCAGCTTTGCTATAGCAGATTCAGACATGCTGGATTGTCATGGTCTTATTTGAATACGACATGTAGCCAATCAGAAAGTGTGGTGGTGGAAACATATTGCATGCTCATTCTCCGCCATGTTTGTTTACTCCGAAGTAACGGCAAGGTTTGGCGATATTTCCCGTTTGAATGGGGAATGCTTGTGTTTGAAATCAGCTCGTGTGTAATTTTAGCGGTTTTTCCGCACACCAGACACAGTAATACCAAATCTGTTAAATCTGTGACTGTTTTTTAATCACAATTCGTGTGGTCTTTCACGTTTTTGTCCGACAATTTTAAATTCCTGACGTGTGAATTGGGCCTAACTTGGGATAAGATTCCCGGGTCATTATGGTGATTTTTTTGGCGATTCAACGGCGAGTTGTGTCATAGGTGACCATTATAAGTTCTAGAGAAATTATTTAGACACCAGTTCTTCCAGTTTTAACTCCACCATTGATTTGCAAATACCTGTACAGAAGTGAAACTGCAAAACAATGAGCTGACGTTGTTCCAGTGATTTCCGTGGAAAGCATTTCTCTCTGAGGGCGTGATTGCTCTTATTATATGTGGGCACTGTGTTTACCATCGTGTTTTCATTTTTGAGAATTTCCATAGATCTAGAATCATAACAGTTTAATTTCTTTAATCTAACTTTTAATCTAGTGGCACTGAAGAACGAAGAGGTTTATCTTTCTTCTCCAGCCCTCTTGTTTCTTACCGGTGGAAAGAGAGCGAGGCAGAGGCTTCATCTCCTTATCCACCATCTTCTGGTGCAGAGCTCGAAGGTTGAACGGCTCCACCGTGAACGGCAGAGTCCCGGTCAGCATCGCGTACATGTTCACGCCGCTACATGATGAAAACGTACAAATAAAAACTCTGATTGCAACGTTAAAAACAAAAATGCATGTAATTGATTACATCTCTAGAAAGATTAACTTACATTGACCAAATGTCCACCTTGGGTCCGTACTTTTTCCTGGCGAGCAGCTCGGGAGCGGCGTAAGCCGGGCTTCCACACTGAGTGCTGAAGGGGTCGGAGTATCCCAGGATGCCAGCACAGTTACTGAGTCCGAAATCTGTGGAGGAGCAGAGGAGGTGGGATGAGTGTCAATCCTGTTATATGTTGTTGTCTCTTCATCACGGCTACAGGCAAACAGACAGAAGCAGATTAACGATATGGTGAGAGCTTGTTAGCATTTTAAAAGGTTTGCTCTTAACCTCATTAGAGAAACGGCGACTTAAAGGAGGCGATTTCATGTAATCCTTCTCTATGGCCATCAGATCTTTTAGTACTGTTGATTAAAATCCTAAAAATGTTGGGGTAAAAGAGCCATTCAAGTAATATTTAAGTTACCTATGAGCTTTATGTTGTCTTTCTCATCCAGCAGGAGGTTTTCAATCTTCAGATCCCTGTTAAAACAAAGGATAGAAGAAATCTCGATGGTCTAAAATAACCTGTTTCAGCTGTATTTTCATCCACAGTGCACATGAAGGGTCAGCGTAATCCCCGTCTCCTCCAGCCCTGACACAAGACAAATAACCTTGCTAATGTGGGTCACGCTGGTTGGTTTTCATCATCTATTGTGTGCCTACAGATCATTCCTCAGATTAAATAATCCTGTTACACGTTTGTCTCCTTGGACCATCTCATCTCGATAGAAATTCATTTCCTTGGCTGTTGAGTTACTAGTACTGGTAATCCCAAGAACAGTTCAAGAAAATTAGATTTAAACGTGCGGAGCGGGTTTTGTAAACAGAATAAAACCCGCTGTTAGAATATTTTAGGGTATTTGCACGACAGTGGCACCGCTTGGTAAATTGTTTCAGTAAATTTTTGGACAACCTGGAATAATTGACACGAAACTTTTTTTTTTTGTTGAAAATTTTTGGGCTTTCTCGTAATTTAATCAGAATAGAAAAATTACCTGTGGACCACGCCCACCCTGTGCAGATGCTCTACAGCCAGCACCAGCTGCCGGATGTACTTCTGGGTCTCCCTTTCCTCCAGGCACTTCTTGTCGTAGATGCGGTGCATGAGGTTCCCGCCGGGACACAGCTCCATCACCAGGTAGTAACTGTTGTCCGTCTCCAGGATGTCCAGCAGCTGGGTGATGTTGGGGTGACAGATCATCTGCTGGATCTGGCCCTCCCTCCGCAGGTTCTTGGTAACATACGAGTCCTTCCTGGCCTTTCGCTTGTCGATTACCTTCACCGCCACCTGGAGAGACACGGGGAAAGGAGAGAGTAAGAGGATGAGAGCTTGAAAAAGCCACGACTTGGTAGCTGAGGTTTGACTCTTAAACCTTGTGCCATATGTTACCACAAGTTATCCAGCCAGCACACTAAAGCATGACTGTGTCTCTTAGGGTGTCAGCAAGTCGTAGGGGTAACAGGTGATGAGGGACTCCGTCTTTACTGCGGAGGACATAACTCGATGCTGCCTCCACCCAGCAGCTGCTCCCAGCGTGGGGCAACACGAGAACCCTGGGATTTCAAAGGGAGGGCCTGAGAAGCCCAAAAGGTTTACTGGAGCGTCATAAACCAGAGGAGCAAACACCGTCCTGAGTGTTGGGAGGGTCCAGAGCTGCATGCATAGTTATCATCACTCCTATTTCCTTCAGCACGCACGAGAAGTCGTTACGAAAGTTCTGGCCGAACCAAAGGGTGTTGTTATTTTATTGCTCATGAGCATTCTGCCCGCGTCCCACACGTGTCATCGATGAACATATTTGCAAAATGCCCTCATAAAATCCAAAGGCGCGTCCTTTATTCAAAGACGGACCCATCCAGATAATTGCCTTCAATAAAATGCCCATCTCCTCTATTTCACCCTCTGCCCGAGTCTCCTTGTAACCCGTCTAGACGGAGTTCAAGAACACGGTTAACACACGTCACAAATCATCCCAAGGGGAGCCCATGGACACAGACAGGCATGGCAAGTGGAACAAATCACCATATCCATTAACGACATGGCAAAATGGTGTCCGCTCTTCTCTTCTGCTCTTCAGCTCATTTTTTTACGTCAGTCCTTTAGATGGTTTTATGCTCTGATAAGTGATTCACCTCTGCAAACCCCTTTTTTCTTTGGTGCAGCTGCTAATTAAGCCTGGCTGTTTGTGCACGCACGCCTGCGAGTGTGCGCGTGAGGACAATGTGCCGTCACTCGACAGTTGTCGATGGCCCCGTGTTTACGCCAGTTGGAAGAAAGGAGGAAGGGGGGTGCAGGATGTGTGTGTGTGTCGGGTGGGAGGGGGGGGGGTGTATTTACAGTAGTGTATATGTGAGGAGGGGTGGGGTTTAGTAAAGGGGAAGGGGTTGGCCCTGCCAGGGGGCTTTTGGGGGATTCGGTTGTTTATCAGGCACCCCTCAGACAGAAAAAGGGGGGTGCGTGGGGGAATCTGGACGAGAAAGTGGGTTACAGACATCAAAAACATGCACAAGGGACCTCTCCAACCCCCTGACCGTGATAGTTTCATCACTCACCCCTTCTCACTTTCACTAACCCTTGCGTTTAACCACACAATGGCAGTTCTCACCCCTGCATCCACATTTTCTCTGCTGAAAAGGAGAATTTGGGAGTCATTTAGCCCCTAAATACCCTCTGACTAAACCCAAACGCCCCGATTCCCCCCCCCCCCTCCCGTGCCTGTTGGACGCCTGTATTCAAATAAGCGAGAGTTGTGCGTGGTTGTGAGGTTGCTACAGTTTGCATCATCCTCAACAAAGACTGTGATGTAGTGGTGGTGGGGAGGTTGCTTTGCTTTCTCTTCACAGCAACAAGGTGGTGGAGGATTAAGAGAGTCAACATATTTAAGAGTTATTTATTTTTAGTAACAAGCCTTCTTTATATTTGTCATTAAAAAATGCAAACTGGTTTCACAAGTTGAAGCAAGAAAGAGGAGGAGGTGCTTGTTTTTCCAAACATGCCAATTTTACTTTGGCTGCGTCCCAAAAATGAAACAAAGAGGGGAAAAAATAAATGGAACCTGTAGAGACTGAGAGACAAAGGCAACCAGTGGCCGTATCAAAGCCCTGCGCTTGCAGAATCCTAATGAGGGCCATTTATCAACGACACAATTTCATATGCAAGTAGCGGCTCTGCTCCCTCATAGGCCGGACCTCTGTCCCCTATCACAGCCCAGCGTGCACACATGAGGTGAGATCACTATCAGCAGCAGCAGACAAAGCGGAGGTCCAAAAACCTCACAGAACGCACATGTTCTCACCCAGTGCATTAGGGAAAAGCAACACAGACCTACAGGCTTTCTGTCTCACCACGTAGGTAAATATTTTCTCTAGAGCAGCACCGCTGTGCAGCCCAACAGCTGCTGGTGCCGCCTGAGCTCACGAACAAAGGCAAACACGGGTGGACTCTCTTGGGTGGATGGAGCGGATCAACTGGACTGACAGCTGGAAAAGGAAAAGTAGATACCCAAGCCGATGATGTGAAAAGTTTGGGTTAATTTTTAGATATCCTGCGGGTGGCACAAAACAATGCACAAGGACGTGTGTGATGCGATTCTAACACCAGGACAAGAAGGTTTAAGGTGTTCCAAGATGCACAAAATCACCCTGCACACAATTTAGGGAAGTCATTTTGATCAGAATATCTTGTCCTTAAACCTCGTTTACGTGTTTTCTACCTCAATTAAGTAAAAATAAGTAAAAATCATGAATCAAAATTGATAGATAAAAAGGTGAGGGAGAACATGACCCCCCCCCCCCCCGTCCCCTTAAAAAAACAATTACGCCCATGTACGTGTGTGTTTTCGTGCTGCAGTGCGCTTTACCTTCTCCCCGGTCAGAGTGTGGAGACCCTCTCTAACTTTAGCGAACGATCCCTCTCCCAGCTTCCTCCCGATCAGGTAGCTCCCGACCCGTTTGGTGTGGTAAAACTTCTTGACGATGTCCTCCCCGGGACAGGTCATGGACTCCAGGATGCTCTCCCTTTCATGCTCATCATCCGTTGATTCGTGTCCCATGTTCTCGTTGTCCATCACCACAGGCGTTGTTGCCCCAAACAAGAGTGGATGCGCAACTCTCGCCCGCCTTAACGGAAGACAGGTATCCTATTAAACGCTTAACGCGCGCTCAGTGCGCGTCTGAAGACAGATTTAGGAGCGCTTGGAGCTTGTGCCACCTGTTCACCGACAGCATCCAACAGTTTCTGAGACAATCAGATCGGATTAAAATGACACAGAGAGAAATAAATAAAAAAAGTCAGTCCTGGTAATATAAAAAGCGCGTTAAACCAACTAGCGCAGCTTATCTTGGAGATATTTGCTAACTGAGGCTCGGCAGTGCGAAGGCGCGTCTCCAAACAGGAGCGTTTCTTGAATGATGTGACCGAGCAGGCAGCGTGTTTTTCATTTTGAAGTGACTTTCCCGGTCCTCTGGGTGGGCGTTTCCTTGGTGTGAGGGAAAAAAAAGACACGGTGACTGTAGTGGCAGGGGGTAGCTTTTCATCCAATCAGCGCAGGCGGGCGGAGCGCATGTGAACAACTGTACCGGCATCACCACCGCCTCATCGAGCGCTCTCACGCCGAACATGGACAGGAACAAAGGATTCATTAGTGGCCAGATGACTGGAACACACACCTGAATCAACACCTATTATATTCTGGCATGATTTCTGGTTGCATGTCCTTTTTTACGCACAGTCCAACTGTGCGTAAAGTCCTACATGGTTCCACTACGCACAATAAACAGAAACGCAATAATTTCATTAGAAATACAGCCTATTAACTTTTGAATTTTACTGATAATAAATCACCACATTTTTAACTCAAATGGTTTATGTCAGCTTACTTTTGTATGTTTTGGTTAACTGATCTTTCTCAGACAAAACAAGACAAAGACGGATTTGTTTTTATTTAGCTGAGGTCTAGCATTTAATAGTCAAATGAAGAAGAAGAAGAAGAAGAAGAAGAAGAAGAAGATATCATTTCTATAGCGCATTATTCTCATAATGATGTGCAGCTTGGGTGAAACAGTAAACTATACACATTAAACCTAAAAGAGGTGAATGAAAAACAAAATAAAAAACACGAATCCGTTAAGAAATGTGACGTTTTTGTTTATTTTACCTTTGGGTCTTTATTTATTTGGCTTGTCTTGGTCACTGAAACACAAAAACACGCAGTGTGACCTGACTGCTGCGCAATGCTTTCTAGACATCTTGGTTTAGACCAAGAAGTACAGGCGCGCCATCTACTGGAGGCGTTTTGAACTACAAGAGCGTAGTTCCTCTGACTCGAAAGGGAAAAGATGCTCCTATATGTTTTGTTTCATTATCTTCGTTTAGATCGAAAAGGACTCACTAGGTTACATGAATAAAGATTTTTTAAATAAACAAGTGGAGACATTTAAATGAAGTACAGGTAGTGTGCACGAACAGCTAGGGAACATTTGATTTCTGATTCATGATTTGTGTATTTTTTCAAATTAAAAATTTTAAGTAGAGATTCTAATAAAAAATATCAAGATTTGTCTCTCTGTTTAGTGCTTAAGTTTTGTGCTTCTATTGTTGCTTTCCTGGAGAGAAAAAATACCATTGTTGGGAAAATTAAATTTACGTTTTGTTTTATCAGCTTCTAGCTTCATTTGATTCCAGAGTTTGAGACGTGGGCTAAAATGGCCAAGTTAAAGGTGCATCATGTAGAAATGAAGTTAAAATGACATCCCGTGGTGACATTTGTTTAATGCAACCACTTCAAACATCTATGGAGCTTTTTACCGGCTGTCGTCAAATTACAAATGTTGGCGCTGCAGTTTTAGCTCTCAGAAGACATGGCAACTCCACACTCTATGATGGTAAACAGTAGTTACGTCCCTCCTTCCTCTGATTTGAAAGGAGAAAAACTGGCAATGCCCGCCATGAACATATAGTTTTTGATGAGGGAGTGGGGGACAAGGTGGGGATCCCCCCCCCCCCCCCCACACACACACACACTTTTTCCAAAGTCAAGTTTTGTCCCCTGCACTTTTTATTGTCCAAAACCAATATTACGTTATATTAAATAGACACTGGTTGAGCACTGGGACCAAGCAGAAAACAACCACTTGTATTAGAGCCGTCTATAGCTCATCTATTGGTTCTACTGATACGTGCTAACGTGTGCAGTTCCTGCCACCTGTGTACTTGACAGTTTTGCATTCCTGACATTGCATTAAAGAGCCTCTAATCTGTAGTTTATTGCATATTTTTAATTTATTTACTGTAAAGACCCCCCCCCCCCCACCCACCACCAAAAAATAAATAAATAAAAAACTATGTCCATGGTGGGGATTGTCAGTTTTTCTCCTTTCTCCAGACTTCTAAAGTCAAAACTATGTTCATGATCACCACAGCCAGCTGGATATGAAATATGTTTCAGTGTAACCTTACTTTCAAATAGACTGAAACATTGGACTCTTTTGGGATTTTCTCACAGTAAAATCTTCACTACATTCTTACACACTGCACCTTTAAATCTACCCCCCATGAGAATGTAATAAAAAATGCAAAAAGTTAATACTCAACCAGCAATTTTGTTACGTGGACCTGCTCATTGATACATTAAACATGATGCAAGAACCACTGAAAAATGACCAAAATCAAACTTTAAACCTTTTATTCCATCTCCCTTAAATCGCCTGAACCACAAAACAATTATGATGTCAAATTTGGGAAGTGATTCACCTTATTCACTCAACCAAGCTTTTATATTTACCTCCTGCTGGTTAAGTTCCAAAAGGCATTTTACACCTTTGGGCATTGCGCCACTCAGTGGACAAAGCTGGAACAACAACACCGAATCCCATCATGCTTTGCCGTGCCCGCCGACCCGAGAGCTACCAATGCGAGGCTAACAGGCGTTAGCTACCGGGAGCGGACATGTTGTGCCGACCCTTCCGTGAACAAACATCGTTGTAAACAGTAAATCGGGAGCAGAAGAGAAAGCCCAGAGTGCCTGGCAGTCATGGAGGCCGTTAACGCCTTTAACCAGGAGGTAAACAGCTTGCAGGGAGCCGTAACTCACCGTGTCTGGAGGTTCTGGTCATCATGGTGCCGCTGTGATGCTGTAGCTAGCTGAGCAGGTCGGACCAACGCAGAGGGCCTACTAACTCTACACCATCCTTGGCTCACAAACAACTAACCGCAAGTGATTTTACAGTTTTATGGAGCTACTGCAGCTAAAGCAGCGATACTGAATCGAATGGCAGGATTTTCCACTTTGTAGCTAGCTAACACTGCTACTAATAATAGTTGTAGCTCTGGATTCTCCGTGATGTTATAGCTAGTGGGGTTGAGTCTGGTACTTGCAGCAGGCATACACTTTAGTAAAACGGCGATATTAGCGTGCTTTCTGTGTTTGTTTGTTTTTCAAACGCAGAGCGTGTGTTTGGTTGAGGAGGAGGAGGAGGAGGGCTAAGGCGGTGCGGCCTGTGGGCTCACGGCTCATCCATTCAAAAACACCTCCTGTAATGGATGCACTGGTTTGTTGTGTCTTGATTTTAGGTTATTAAACCTTTCAGAGACATTTGGAACATCAGAGCGTCTTCTGATTGAGCTGTGACTGAATGCTAAACATTCTAATTAGGTAGTAGTTACGGGATCACAACTAGAAGTAGTTGCTGTTATTATTTTAGTGTAATAAACTGTTTATAATTGACTATCTTGGTTGGGTTCATTTTAGAGGAGTGTTCACTCTTCTGGCATTTGAGGGCTCTTTGCCTTCCATCTCACATTCCTCTCTCTCTTCCACTTCATCTAATCCCCCCTCAAAGAAACGAGTTAGTAAAACCAGTGGGAGTTTAGGGGATTGAACCCAGATAGGGCTCTGGTAGGGCCTGACCCTTTTGGGGTGTGACTGTGGTGGGCGTGGAGCTAATTGGTTGACTTCTCTCATCATTATATTCCCACTTTTATTTGGTCTTAGCCATCACAGGTTATTTTTCCAATGATTTCTGCTAACTAAATTGTTCATCAGGAATCAGTTGTGTTGTTTACAAGCACAACACCCACTGGGGGGTGTCTGTATGCTAAATGTCTGTTTATTATAAATGTCCTAGGGTTTGAACCCTCTGGTGTTGGTGGTATAATTAGCCGTTTTGACAAGTTTTAGTGTTCACCTTTATATTTCACTCTATTTGATTGTTTATGCTAGGGCTGCACAATATATCGCAAATTTATTGCGTCGTGATATCAGCAGTGGGAGTTTAGGGGGATCTGCATATCGCAAAGAACAGAAAAACAGAAGCATGAAGTTTTTGACAAATTAAATAGAGCTCTTCACCTATTTGGCCAGTCGGGTGGGTTCTCATAGGTTAGATGCCCGCCCCCGAGGCATATGGCACTTAATTTGGATGGTTAGCAAACACCTGAGTTAGCTTTGTTTTGTACTTTCTGCTGATTCTGCTTTTCCCGGGCTCCACTGATTGCCATTTATTGTTCATTTTCTTTTTCGCTTTCCTCACATCTCTTGATCACAATTTTTGCTTTTCCCATGTTGTATACATTTTAGTAATTTGTAATTTTTTTATTCATGAGTTAAGTTTTTACTTATTGCAAGTCATGTTGTCATCGCAGTACTAATCACTGTTATTGTGTATCACAGCTTTTCCTAAAATCATGCAGCTCTACTTTGTGCCTTGTTTGGTTTGGGATCGTTCTTTTCAGTACATCACCTATGTGAACTTAGTCATTTCTTTTGTCATACCTCATTAGCACACTGAACCTGAAAGCACACACACACACACACAAAGAAATCATTCGGCGTAGAAAGAAATGACATACTTATTGCAGTGAAAACCACAAACATTTGTAACGGACCAGTGTTCAGCACTCAAAATAAAACTATAGGGTGTGAGTAAAAACCCCAAAAGCTCAAATCTAGTAAACAACTGTCGAATGCAAGTTTTTTGCTTAAAAATGCAAGGCATGTCTCAGGTGCTTTTCCTGTAAAGCTGCTGAAAATGGAGTTCCACACACTTTGTCTACCTCTGTCACTTCCATAATTGTCCAGCAGAAGACTGGATCAGGTTTAGCAAGTCACAAAATATATATACTTATATTTACATTTATATTATATACATATAGTTAAAAAGAAGGTGTCATGACCAGATGCCACATTTTGTGTGCCAAGCCTCAAAGTAACACACAGGGGAACATCAGAGGCTTTACAAATCCAGTGGCTGTCCTTCCGGACTTTAAAAGTTAGTTCAACTTACCCCGGTTTCACACTGAAAGCATCAGCGGCGTGGAACGGCAACAGAACGCCACTGGTTCAAATATAATTCATTATGGGTTGTTTCAGACCAGCAGCGATGCAGCAATTTCCAGGCATGTCCCAGAAAGAAAGTAAGAAAGAAAACAATCTTTTTTATCAGCGCCTCTCAAGTAGGGATGCAACAATACCACTTTTTTCCAAACCGATACGATACCGATACTTGGATCTGAGTACTCGCCGATACCGATTGCCAATACCGATACTTCTACAATACAAAAAAAGGCAATGATTTGGAATACAGATTTTATTTTCTTCTCTGCACAGGAAAAGACTGTGAGGTAGATAAAAAGTAAAATATATGAATGGAAATCATCACACAACTAAAATATTAGGTGAACAGAAATGACAAGTTACAGTGAAGCCATTTTCAAGCAACTGCATTGGTATCGGTTCCTGGTATCGGTTAACTTTTACTGATACCGATACTGGTATTTGCATTGTATCGGTAGGATTTCCTTTTGCTGTCTACTCTCAAGATATAAATCAAGAATTGCTTCACGAAAACAAACAACAAAAAAAACTGATTCAGTTTCAGAAATTTGGTACATCAGCTGATGCTATTATTGACATTTTAGCATCAAAATAAGGCAACTGTCTGAATATTGGCCATGAAAATCCGCCCATAAAAATCAGCAGTACATATCAGCCGTCAGCTGACTGTGTCTTCTACATATCGGCAACAGAACAACTAATATCGGTTGCCTCTACTTCATGCTACCAATCAAAAAGTGTTGTGTGCATGAAGCACGAATAAAAAGGTAAATACAGAGACTAAAATTTGTAAAAACATATTAAAACCGATATATTCAAGAGGATAAAACTTTACCAAGCATCAATAAAACCCAGCGTAGTGTTTTAATGGACCATAGGGTCAGACATGTGTTTCATAAGAACGGTAGGATTTCCTTTTGCTGTCATGCAGCAGAAGCCTGGGAGTTTTTACTTATAATTTTTGGGAATGATCGGTTACACTGAGTTCAACATGCAGGCTGAACATGAAAAAGTCTTCTACACCTATCTCCTGCATTAGCTTTTGATGAAAAATAAAAAAACATTCAGATTAGGGCTGAATGATTTAGGAAAATAATCTAATTGCGATTTTTTTCTTCAATATTGCAATTGCTATTTAATTCACAATTATTTTCTCAAGGGGCTTTTCTCATTTTTCAAATAACGGAAGCCAAAAATAGATCTATGTAACTTGTACTGAATATCAACAAGTTTATGTATCTACACATATACGAACACTCACAAGTAAAGACAACATCTTGTATTTGAAGGTGCAATGCTTTGTAGCCAGGAGCACGTCCCTTGAAGGAGAATGGGTATTAGCATCAACCGTGAAAACTTATTTGCAGGAAAGAAGTGTGTCCCATTTATTGAAGTCTTTTGTGTTTAAAGTTTTTGATGTCTGGTCCATGCAGAGCTTCCGTAGTTCAGTTACGTTCACAGCTGCTAGCCAAAACTCAGTGGAGTTGAAGTACAGTTTTCTATCTTTACTAAAATATCTTTCTGTACTTATTTGATTAATGGCAGTTTTTACTTTTTATTAGAGTCCAAATGTAATAATTTGGGACGTTCCTAATTTGTAATTTGTAAGAATCTATTTGGCGATATTAGCATTAGCATCCCTATGGGGTTTTCAATGTATACTAGCATTGTGCTAACTACTCCCTGCCAGTCAAATCGCAGCCTTTGTGATTAGAAAATCTCCTTTTGTATTGCAATTTAATTGCATATGCAATTAATCGTTCAACCCCAATTCAGATCAGAAAAACCTGAATGATCAACGTCACACTGTCACTTAATGTTCATGGACTCACCCATCTTGGCGCGCGACGGGGAAGGCTGTTGTTGGTTTAGCATCAAGGAAACCGCAGAGAACATCCCAGCTAGTAGAAGCTAACTGTTAGCATTAGCAACTCCACCACTTGGCGGAACTTCTTCAGGCTTGTGTTATTTGTGAGGATAAAACATCAACGTTGCAAATCAAACAAAATCAGTGGTAGAGTTGTGTTGCTGTTAATCAATCAGAGGTGAGATGTCCAAATATCAGGAAATAAGACTCCGAAGAGGAAAACAAAAGCTGAATATTTGAGTCTCTCGATGGTCGTTGGTTTTATCAACTGGGTTAGGGCAATTTATGGTGTAGGGGCAGTGTAATTGCTTAATTAATGAAACAAAAGGTTTTACAGAGCAATAAATACAAGAAGGAACAGCTCTTTAATCTGATTTGCTTTGTCATCAGTTCTCTTTCATTTCTCTGTTTAGTTATTCTCACTGATGGACTCCAAGCCTCCAATATCCAGGGCTAAGATGATCTCCATCACCAAATCAGCCATCAAAGCTATGAAAGTAAGAAAAAGTGAGAATTGTAAGCTTGTATTTGTGAATAAATCCAAACGTAAACACACTTGGTTTTCTCTTTTTCAGCTCTACAAACACGTGGTCCAGATTGTCGAAAAGTTTATCAAAAAGGTACGTTAAGTTTTTTTTTTAGCAGAATCTAATGGCCGGTTCGTTCTCGAAAAACATTTAAATCTAAGATCTGTTTTTTTATTTATTATTTTTGTTGGATTTGTGCAGTGTAAGCCTGAATATAAGGTAGCAGGTCTGTACGTGGTGGATTCCATTGTTCGGCAGTCCAGACATCAGTTTGGAGCAGACAAAGATGTATTTGGTCCTAGGTTCACCAAAAACATCACAGGAACCTTTGAGAACCTTTGCCTTTGCCCCATAGAGGACCGGGTAAGAGCAGGCAGGAATGCTCTTAATGCCATCTTTCTTTTTCCTAAACTCGCTCTCCAAATTTCTTTGTGTGTAGAGCAAGTTGGTGCGGGTTTTGAACCTGTGGCAGAAGAACGGGGTGTTTAAGATTGAGGTCATTCAGCCCCTCCTGGACATGGCGGCTGGCTCTGGGGGTGGTGCTGCATCCATCTCCAGCGTGGACGAACCTGGTGATCTAGTGCAGCTTAAAACTATCTCACAGGTAAAACTGTTTAGCTCATGTCTCACTTTTTTTTTTCAGGCTCTCCGCCACTTCCAGCCAAAGAGCCAGTTACCATGGATACAGACAACTCCACCTCAACCTCGGCCCCTCAGCTGGACAACTCTGATGCCTTTGCTGCTGTGGCGCAGCTCTTCCAGTCCTCCCAGGGCCAGCAGGTGTGTTCAAAGCCTCGGTGATGTCATTCACTCTGTTGCAATCAATGTTCTCTAACTGTTTCACCTGATTGGTGTTTTCAGCTTCAGCAGATGCTCCAGAACTTCCAGCAGCAACCAGCAGTGGTGAAGCCTGAAGCCACCCCCCAGCCCCAGCCCCAGCCCCAGCCTCCCCAGCCTCAGCCTCCTCCACTCACCGCTCAAACACCAGTTCAGATCGCCTCCAGTGGTCCAAGTGCAGCTGTTCCACAACCTCCCGTACCCTCACCACAGCCCCTGTTGCCCTCTCAGGCCGCCCAGCAGAAAACAGCTTTTGACACGGTGTGTTTTTGTATTTGTGCATGCCATAAAGCACCATAGCCTCAAACAACAGAACTGAAATTCCATTTTTGTTTCCCGTTTCTGGCTTCTACTGGTTAAAAGTGTATTTGCAGCTGTTGTAAACAACTTTGCTGCAGCCAGCGCTAATAACAAGCTAGTGCTAACATGAGCCAACTGGTGCTAAATAAGCCACAAAGTAAAAAATTCATACTGTTGACCAAAATATTACTACTTACAGGTCCAGTAGCAACAAAGCCAGGTCATCATCAGTCCGTGATTTCATAGCCTCCTTTAGCTCCCTCAAACTAGCGTAGGCCGTGTCGATGTTTACTCTGGTTCTAGCTCTTTGCTTCACCTCAAAAGACTTTACTCTCTTGCTTTTACTTTCAGGCTCGACCATGATGCAAACAAAAAGCCAAATTCTTCTTCTTGTGCTTTTTATTGCCCATCGACGAACTGAAAAATCTAACTGCTACCCTTTATATTAGCTTCCAGCACAGTAAACCGCTATAGCCCACTAGTTTTCCTACCTGAACCACAGCAGAGGGCTACAGAGTGGTGTACAATGTTAAGTTGGTCAAGTTTCTGGCTCAAGAACCACTGAAACCAGTTTGAAAGCAGTAGCTTAAAGTGTTAACAAGTCTTTACGTTTGCGTTAAAATTTATAAACATGAACAAACATTAGATTAGTAGTTATAAAACAATGTTTTTGGCTCTGTTGCCTGGTTAGAGGTGTGTTCACCAATGAGAGGCTTTGCTCCGGCCATAATCATGTCAGTAGGGGGAGGGGCTGGAGGTGCAATACAATTTTCTGCCTCTGGATGGTGCACTCTGACAAAAAAAACTCTGGATCTCTGTTTTAAACACATGTCTGCTTAAAGAAAAGAAAAAATATCTTGAAATGTTATGTTTTTAGAAGTTGCTGGACCGTTTTGATTATGACGATGAACCAGAAGCTGGAGAAGAAACCAAGAAGGACGAGATCCCCTCACAGCCTCCCCTGTGAGTTTGATGCATATGTGTGATGACATCAGAGGGGATGTAAAGACCTAGAAACAACAAGTATTAATGATGTATTTTTATTGTCACAGTATGCAACATCCTCCAGCCTTTCCCCAGCACATGGAGCACTTTAACACACAGGTGGTGAATATTTCACAAGACCTCACACAACAGGTGTTTAACTGTTTATCTACATTTAAGTAAAATAAGTGTGTCGAATAGGCTGCTTAAAGGAATAATTAATGTGTTTTTAAGGCTCCTTTGCCTCCTAATGGTCAACTCCAGGCTCACGGCCTCCTGCCAGGACACGGGTTTCCTGTTGGGCTGCCCCCTATGGGCCATGCTCCTTCTGGGCAGCCCCTTCCTGGTTCCTCTGGGCCTACATGCTTTCCAGGACTTAATGCTCCCCAGAATGCAGCTCAGCCACAGCAGGTATAATTTACAATCTTACACGGTAATCAGAAACGATAAGGGTTAGGGTTTGTTTAAAAGATAAAAATCTGATTCTGCTGGGTCTGATCAGGAATCCTCGGCGGATATGGACCATTCATCGATGAGGGATGGCCGACAGTACAGAAGATCTCATTCAGGCTCCAGGTAGGAATTTGGAGAGGGAAAAAATGTCCTTTCAAAATTATAATATTAAGGTTACATATATATTGTTTAAAATTCCAGATCTCCAAAAAGGAGGAGGTCTCGGTCTAACTCCCGCACGCGGCGGTCCAGACACAGACGATCACGCTCTCGTTCCAGAGACAGGCGCCACCCCTCGCCACGCTCTCGTTCCCAGGAGCGCCGGGAGAGGGAGAAGGAGAGAGAACGACGGCAGAGGGGAGTTCCCTCACCCAAAAACGAGACGCTGAGTGGTGAGTCAGCATCTTTTCAAGGCTGTGAGACAAACAAGGGCAGTGTTCACACCCTCCGATCACCTCCGTCCTTTTCTTTGATGTTGTTGTTGGATTTCATCTCAGTTTGCAGCACGACTCTCTGGGTGGGACAGCTGGACAAGAGGACTCAGCAACAGGATGTTGCGTCCTTACTGGAGGAGTTTGGACAAATCGAGTCCATCAATGTAAGACTTCTACTTTACACCCACGTGGGTGTTTGTGTCTCATAATCCACCTGAAAAATGGTCCTTTTCTTTCTAGATGATTCCTCCACGTGGCTGTGCTTACATCGTCATGGTTCATAGGCAAGATGCTTTCAGAGCTCTGCAGAAGCTCAGTAGAGGATTATATAAAGTTAATCAGAAAGCAATCAAGGTGGGTAATGTGGTTTATTTTTGTAAAATACAAAAAAAAAAATCTGGAACAAGTCTCTATTATTTGTTTCTTGTCAGATTGCCTGGGCTTTGAACAAGGGCATAAAGCCTGAGTTTAAGCAGTTCTGGGATGTGGAGCTGGGAGTCACCTACATACCTTGGTCTAAAGTCAAAGAGGACCAGTTAGAAGAACTGCAAGAGGGAGGGATGCTTGATGTGGATACCTTATCTCCAGGTAAAATGTTTGTTAAAACACAGAACTCAAAAATGGGTCTATTTACGCAAGTGAGTCGTTTCTGTCGTGTGCAAGCGGCACGTTTAACCTCGGGGAGCTTTTCACAAGTCAGCGTAACGAAAGCTGGAGTATTGCGAGATCATGCGTGATTTTGGCAATTCACACGATAACAAGGAGAAAGATGCTAGCATATATCCAAAAAGGTCTGTGGTTCATTTTCTGTTCTCATTACTTTGGCTGCGGAGGTTTCACACTAAATCATTTCTTTTTTTATTAATTAGGAAGCTGGAAATCTGCACGTAACTTTTATTTTTAAAGTTTCCAGATGTTTTACACTGCTCTTGCGTTAGACTTCCTGTCTGGAATGATCTCAACTGAAATGTTGAGCTTGACATGTTCTGGAAGTATAGCGTGTAAGAAGTAGACTTAAATTTGGCTGAGCGATGTGTATATATATATATATATATATAATGTGTGTGTGTGTGTGTGTGTGTGTGTGTGTGTGTGTAAACGTATGTCAGCTATGTGTCTTAGCGAGTGATTTTCACCTTTTTGAACATCTGTTTTTCCCCCAGAGTGGAATAATATGAGGAAGTCTCTTGGCCACCCTGAGGAACCGACCCATAATGGCCGTTCTGAGCAGCAGCAGCCTGAGGAGGCTCAGGTGTTGTCCATGGCTGCTGCTGCTCCTGCCCAGGTAGAAACACAAGAACTGACCAGTTTATACATTTTTTTTTCCTAAACACATTTACCAGCAGATTGAAACCCATGACTGGCAGTAAAATCTTATAAATGTTGTCAGGTTCCTCCGATACAGCAGCCAATGATGGGTTCCCTCCGGCCACCTGTTTTTCCTGGTCCCATTGGAATGCTGCCACCTTCCTTTACTTCTGGTATCCCTCCTCCTCCTTTTATGAGACCTGGGTTCAACCCTTTGCAAATGCCTCCAGGTAGCACCACTTACCTCTATCTTCTGACCTTATTTTAGTTTCAGTCTGTAAATTTCAGACAAACTTTGTTTAGAAACTTATTTGGAATTGTGTTTTTGTTAGCTTTAAATTGGCTAAATAAACCCATATTTTATGATTTTAACTATTTGAGAGCACAGAACCTATCCAGTTTGTTTGGCAGAGCTAGAATACATACATATATATGTATATATACTTCAGATTAACCACACCAGTGCTCTTTATTGAAACAATTAAAACTGGGTCATATCTTCCAGGTTTTCCACCCTCAGGACCTATGCACTTAGGTCCTGGACCTTCATCTAAAAGCGGTGTTGATGATCAGGACCCATCAGGTCTGGGTAGCAAGAAAAATGAGGTCCATGAGGGACCCAACATCTTCAACAATCAGTTAGGACCAATGGGTCAGTATTTTCCCTGATTTTTACTTCGATGGTAAATGGACTGTATTTGCTATAGTGCCTTCTAGAGTCCTGGAACCCCCAAGGTGCTTTACAACACATTCACTCACACATTCACACGCTGGTGGGGATGAGCTACGATGTAGCTACAGCTGCTCAGGGGCGCACTATCAGGTGAGTCTGCTGGGCACTAGCGCCACCTGTCCCTCCGATCAGCACCTGCAGGCAAGGCGGGTTAAGTGTCTTGCCAAAGGACACGACTGTGGCAAACTGAGCAGGGTTCGAACCTGCAACCTTCCGATTACGGGGAGAGCACTTAACTCCTGTGCCACCGTCGCCCTACTGAATGGGTTGTTTTTTCACATGGGCTCACCACTCATGGGAGGGGTCAGAAGGGTCAGGTGCATTGTGTGTCGGGTGGTAGCGCAAGGCATGGACCTTAGCGGTCTGATCTTTATAAACATTATAATAATAATCATTATAATACCCAAAGCATAATAATCCATTTCATGTAATTAAAATACCTTTATATCTGAACCAAGTGATCATGTATTAATGATTATTTAAACAGTAATAAAATCTTAAGTTTATTAATTATTATTTAATAATTATCATTGTGGCTTGAAGTGTCCCTTCTTCTGGGACGGAACAGCAGATGATGTTATGATCTTGAGCAGACATCGTGGCTCCTTGGGTTTAATCTGTGGATTCAAAGTACTGTTTGACCCCAGCTTGACCCAGCTGGGCAAATGTGACCTTTGGCACAAATCAGAGAACCTTCATCTCGCTACACCCTATAGGTTATAAATTGTACGTCGCTTTGGATAAAAGCATCTGCCAAATAAATAAACACAAACATAAACATTTAAAAGGACACCTTTTTTACTTTATGATGTTCTAGCCAACCTTTTCCACCCAGTTCCAGATCCTTTGAATGTCACATAAACGGGCCAAATTCCTGATCCAGTGATTGAATCAGAGCATCCCTAGAGAAAATAAAAGCCTTTGTAAACAATGTTAGCTTAATTAATTCCAACTGTGTTTGTTTCTTCATCAGGTAACCAGGTTGGGACTCCTTCAGTTGGACCTCCAAGTGGTCTTCCAGGTGGACCTCTGCCTAATCATCCAGTTGGACTTCCAGGTGGTCCTCCTATTGGACTTCAAGTTGGTCATCCGGGTGGTCTTCAAGGTGGTCCTCAAGTTGGACATCTGGTTGGTCTTCAAGGTGGTCCTCAAGTTGGTCATCCTGTTGGTCTTCAAGGTGGTCCTCAAGTCGGTGTTCAGGGTGGTTCTCAACGTGGTCCTCAGGTTGGTCTTCAAGGTGGTCCTCAAGTTGGTCATCCGGTTGGTCTTCATGGTGGTCCTCAAGTTGGTCTTCAAGGTGGTCCTCAAGTTGGCCTTCAAGGTGGTCCTCAAGTTGGTCATCCGGTTGGTCTTCAAGGTGGTCTCCCTGTTGGAGTTTCAGGTGCTCCTCCTGGTGGGCATCTTGGAAACATGCAGCCTCCATCTCCCAGTCTGCTGGGTCCACGTCCAGGAATAATTCATCTCCACCACGCCAGTGTTCCACCACCACAACATATGCAGCGTTTCCCTCCACCTCATGGGCCAAGACCTCCTCTCTCCAATATGCCTCAGAATACATCACAGATGATACCAAGGGTACCACACCCCCAGATGATGCGCCACGAGCCTCCTGCACCTAAAGGAGGCTTTGGGATGCCCTCTCTGCACAATGTCAGGGCTCCTTTCCCTCATGGGCATGGTCCCCCCCCTCAAGGTTCTTCTCCTGCTCCATTTATCAGACCAGGAGGTCCTAGAAGCTTAGAGGGTCCTGAAGAAATGGATGAAAGACCCTTCAGGGGAGAAAGACCTGGATTCAGGGATCGGGAGCAGGAAAGGGACAGAGACTGGGATCGAGACAGAGAGAGGGATAGAAGTTTTGGAGGAGGGGGGAGACGTTCCTTTGGTGATGGAGGTAGGGGAGGTAGTGGTGACAAAATGGATGGGAGAGACCGACACGGAGGTTGGCAAGAGGATGGAGGAAGCCATCGATGGGAAAGAGACCGTGATCGGGACAGAGAGAGACGGGACTGGAGGGAGAGGCGAGGCAGCCTTGACAAGGACCGAGAACGAGGTCGCGGTGAGGAAGGGGAGAGAGACCGAGGCAGGGGTGAGGGAGGAGACAGAAACAGGGGAGAAGGGGGGAGTCGAGAGAAGGGCAGAGGACTTGAAACTAAAGTGGACAAGCCAAAGCGGTCAGAACGACGAGAGAGGACCTCGCGGTGGGACAAGGACGACAGACTGGCTGAACTGGAAAACATGGACAGGTTCCGGAGCTCTAACAGCACAGAGCTATCTCGTGTGACTCCTGTAGTTTCCATGGACACCGTCAAAGAGCCAGATGTGAAAAACTCTCAACAGTCTGAACAATTAGCGAAGGCGACTCCCGCTCCAGGAAACCCGGCGTCTCTCCAGCCAGCTCAAAGTGAGCCCACAGAAACAAAAGAAGCGTCCTCGTAGGCCTTTAGCCTCGGACCGCCGGCCACAGCAAAGATACTCGACATTCAGTCCGTTGTAATTGTCTAATTTCCTGACAGATTAAATTTTAATTAGTAACTTTGTTCAATTGTAATCAACAGTTTCTGGGCAGTAGAACATTTCTTTAAAACACACATCTCCCGTCGTTTTTTTTATTTTTTTATTTTGTATGAATGCAGGCAAGGAAAACAATTCTAACTCCATTCAGCTGTAGTTTTTATTTGTTTATATCTGCGATGGCAAAAGCTTCTTTTATAAACATTCATTTTAAATTTGCCAAAATCTCATGTCAAACACTGAATATTGTCTCAAGCAGCTCCTTTGTATTTGTTGGTGTCGACTCTTTATCGCATCAGACTTTAAATTAAATCAAACTAAATTGCAGATATGAGGATGAAGATAGAACTTGTGATTTCTCTCTCCAAAAAAAAAAACAAAACACAAATTGGTCAAAATACCTTTAAATACACAATTATTTTGATTATACAAGAACCTTTCACCTCAGTTTTGAAACCTGTTACTACATACATGAGGACCACCTTTTTTCAATCAAACTATTAACATTTTTAGTTTAAAATTTTGGATCACAGTCAATAATTAAAACATGATCAGAATTTTTAAAATACAGATTGCTCCAATGTTGACAACCAGAGGGGTTTTGTTTATATCCAAGCTTTTTTTTTTTTTAATTTTGAATTTAGGGGAATATGAGGTGCAAGGCTCACAAACGACGTTCATTTTAACATATAAGAAAATTTCAATGTGAATATTGAGCCATGAAGTTGTTTTATTTCATAAAAAATGATTGATCCAATTTCTAATTATCAATGACAGCTGTTCCAAAATAGCAGTTTTTTTCATAATTTTTTTGTTTTTACTCTATTTGTTCTTTATGGAAGCGTATTACATTCATTCCAAAAATTTTAAAAGTTTATTCTTTATCTGTAAAATTGATCTCATTAATTCGGCAAATCTGAACTTTTTTGAGGGGGTGGGGTGAACGCAGTACACTTCTGCAGTTCTTGAAATCTTGGCTGTCAGTTTTTCAAAATTTATGCACATCAAAACTTAACGGACATTAAATTACACCGTAACTTGTTGAATTTGGTGTTCCTTTGGTCTGTTTTTATTTTCAGGAAACAAAAGGAGGAAGGATGGAATGACAAATTACTAAAGTTAAGGTTTGCAAAACCTTGTCTTGGTTTGGGTCATTTATTACAAGTATTTCTTACAAAAAATGTTGTTTTTGTCATTGTGTTTAGAAAAAAAAGGACTCAAATACCTTGCATAAGGACTGAAATGTTTTTTTTTGTAAGTTTTATTTTTCCATTTATCTTTCCTGTTTTCAGACATTATCACTTGTTCCACTAATTTGACTTTTAGTGCATGCAAAATATTAAAGTAACCAATATTTTCTGTTTGACAGAATATTAAAATGTGACTTTTTTTTGAAGACCATATTTTGATTTCATTCTGAACCCAGAATTATAAAGTTTGCGGGGCAGTTCAACAGAAAGGCGTACCCATAAAGTGATGGAAAAATAAATGAAGGGTTCTGCCCAGAACATGCTGTAAATAAGCTTTTACCTACTTGTAATAGTTGTTAATAATCTGTGATTTGTTTTATTTGAAAGCAAAACATTGACTCACAAAAATAAAAAAAGATCAACCGAGACCAGTTGCTTTAACGTTTTTAACTCCTAGTGGTTTGAAAATTGACCGATGTTTCTATTTCTTTTAAAAATAAAAGATGTGGATATGAAATCTTCAATATTTCAGCCATAGGAAATTGTTTTTAATAAACTATTTTTGTACCAACTTCTTGCTTCTTTTTTATGCCATTAATAGTTTTATGATTTGCATTGTTGAGTTTTACCCAAACTAAATTCTGAGAAAAGAATACAAGTCAGTTATTTTTCTGCATAAGTAGTGTAAAAAATTCAAATAACTTTAAAAATACGGTACAAATTAATCAAGACTCGCTTAGTCCAGAGGGCCAGTTCCGTTCTTGGAGCCCCTCTGGACCCAGTGGAGGTGGTGACTGAGCGGAGAATGGTGGCCAAGCTATCTTCTCTGATGGATAACATCTCCCACCCCATGCACTGGACTCTGGCAGCACTGAATAGCTCTTTCACTAGCAGGTTGCTGCATCCACACCGCTGAGGGAAAGGTTCAGAAGACCATTTCTCCCAGCAGCGGTTAAGCCCCATTCCCACCTGTACCGGGTCGGCCCGGGCCGGGTAGCCCCAGTCGGCCCCAGCCTGGCCCGGTTGATTCCACACATCCTTGCCTTAAGCCCATGTGGGCTGATTCTACCCACCAATCAGAGGCTTGCTCTAATGGAAGGTGTGAATGGGTTGATTCTACCCACCAATCAGAGGCTTGCTCTAATGGAAGGTGTGAATTTGCTGTCAGCAGTGGGTGTGTTGGCCCTGGTCGGCCTGAAGCAGTACCCCTCGGGAAGAGGGCCGAGAATGAGCCTTGGTTGGCCCGGGAAAATTCCAGGCCACCCAGATATGTAAACAACCTATGCTACCCGGCCCGGGCCGACCCGGTACAGGTGGGAATGGGGCTTTAGATTTTATGAGGCCATTGCAGCTGGCTGTTGAATGAGGAAGATTGTGGTTTTCTCTTGTTAGTTTTTTTTAATATTACTGTTTTTTTTTTAAATAAAATTATGTTTTTTTTAATCTTACCTGCTTTTCTGACTGTACTGTCGATGCTGCAACGATGAAATTTCTCAAGTGTAGGACTAATAAAGGTATTATCTATCTATATCTATCTATCCATCTATCCATCTATCTATCTATCTATCTATCTATCTATCTATCTATCTAACTATCTATCTATCGCAGTCACTAAAAAAGAGTAATTTCAATATTTATAATTATTTTGTATGTTTTACAATCATACGAGATTTAATCAACTATAAACTAAGCTTATTAATAAATAACATTTAAAGAACGAAACTGCCAAAACATGAACGCAGACAAATGTGTTGATCATCGACATATATGCGTGCTTCCTGCCAGCCAATTAAACCACGCGTTTTCTCATTGGCTATCACTGAATTAACCCGCCCACTTGAGACGTTCTTATGTGACTCTCGAGGGGGCACGTGACGCGATAGTTACTCGTGAGTTGCTGCAAAGATGGTGGTGAAAGCTGTGTGTGTGTTGAAGGGAGCTGACAAAACAGCCGGGACCGTTCACTTTGAGCAAGAGGTAAGATGTCACAGTATGCACGAAGTGAACGAGGTTGTAGTCCGCGAAGAGGACATAAAATTCAACTTAATTAAACACTATACGGATGCCGTAGTTGTCTTGTGCTAAGCTAGCTAACATAAGTATGTCATCCATTTTTAGAGGAGCTCTTGACTAACTTGGCAGTTAGCGACATATTTACACCTCAGACTTTCAGATAGTGGAATATTTGATACATCTGCTCTGATTTTCTTAGTTTATAAAACAATTCATATGCAATTAGATAACTAGTTGCTCAACGAACCGTAGAAATGTTAGGTGCGCGTGCAGCAAGTTCTAGATAACACTTTGAATTCAAACATTTCTACTCGTGCTGGCACGACGTGGCTGTCGTGGTTGAAATGGAAAAATGTTTAGTTAAAATATAACCTTTAACCTTTTATAGTCTGCAGAATGGTAATAATTAACAGTGGACACGCTTGTTGCGTAATTTTCAGTCGTCTCACCAACGGTAATGTTGACTTCAGTGACCCCAGGAGGGATCTCTCACCACAGTCACTCATAATTCCTGTTTTTAGCAGCTTCTTCTTCTTTTGTCATCACAAAGCAGCTCGGAGACATCGCTGCACAGAGGCAGCCATTAAAGTCAAAACAAACACGATTTCCTCCCTAAAATTCTGCTGAGTCACTCTCTACCGTCTGACCATGACGTATCTAAACTTTTCTGTAGTATTTTTATTCCTGCCTGCAAAGTTCTTTGACTTTTTTCTGTTATACGTGCGTGATAATATTTACTTACATTATCATGACCGCCTGTGTCCCCTAGAATGAATCGGCCCCTGTTAAAGTGACTGGGGAAATCAGTGGCCTTGCTGATGGTGAACATGGTTTCCACGTCCATGTATATGGGGATAACACAAATGGTGAGAAATTGCATGTTTTTCCACATTTCCCCCCAAATTTTCAGTTAACTGTTAACATTTCCTATCTAGGTGCACTTGCTTGCTGTCATAAAAGCTTCCCAGAGTTGTAATATTTACCTTTACTTATTACCAGGTTGCATTAGCGCGGGGCCTCACTTCAATCCTTTTGACAAGAATCACGGCGGTCCTGCAGATGAAGAAAGGCGAGTCCCTCATGAGAAGCTGGATCACTTTTACCTATTCACTTATTTGTATTTGATATGCTTTTGTTTTTATAAAGTTTGACTGTAATATATTATAATCTGATACAATTTTTTTTTTTATCAGACATGTTGGAGACCTGGGGAATGTGACTGCTGAAGGGAATGTTGCCAAGATAAACATCACAGACAGCGTCATCAAACTCTCAGGACCTCTCTCAATCATTGGTCGAACCATGGTGGTACGTCTTCATCTGGGCTTGTGATCCTCCCTTTTTGTTTAATTTTATTTTTTTTAAGGATTTTAGTCTAAATTTGTCCCCAATAAAAATGTAGCTTATGTAAAACTACTTATTTTTAGATCCACGAGAAGCGTGACGATCTAGGAAAAGGAGGAAACGAAGAAAGCCTGAAGACTGGAAATGCTGGAGCTCGTCTAGCCTGTGGCGTTATTGGCATCGCCCAGTAAATCTGCAATGTAAAAGCACTGGATAAGCTATATTCCCCAAGAGACCAACACGGCTACTTAATGAAACGGTCCAGTTCGGTACTTTGTGGCGTTCTGTTAACCTGTTTTCTGCCCAGTTTCCTTTCTAATTAAATTGTTTGAGTAGGTTTATGTCCACTGACTAGGACTCAAGACTTTGTAGCGCACAAACTTCCAGATGTGTTATTAAAAAACATAAATGCCTCAAATGATGTAAATAGTCTTGTGTTTTTTTTAACCCTTTGCTGCATAATGGTCACTACAGTGGACAGATATTCAAAATTATTTATTTTTTGCTATTAAGCACAGCTGTTGTAGATTTTATTGCATTGAGCCCCTCATTTGGACTTCAGTAAGCCAAGCCAACATATTTTATGTTCAGAATGCACGCTGTCCACTGAGTTGGACATGTAATAAATTATTTGTAAATTAACAATATTACTATTTGCTGAAATTTGTTTCATTCACACCTAAAGATGAAACAATGTTTAAAAAATCATGGTTGAAGATTTCATAATTCATTCATCAAAGGGTTAAATTAGATTTTGATGGATTATTCCTCAAAGCTCAGAGCAGGAGTCCTAATTTAGTTTAGATATTAAGCTATCCAAAGTCCTACCAAAGCAAATACTTTTGTTTAGCAATGTTCAAAAAATTTATTCAGTAATATTTCTGACAAAATTGGCTAATTATGCAAAAAATTTGCCAAATTACAGAATCGAACCTGCTCTTGCATGAATAACATTTTAATATAAATGTGGCAATACTAGTATTTGTTTACACAGAACCAAAGATCTGTATGAGCCAGGAAATTATAGCCAGCATGTGATTTTAGTTTTCCACGAATATTAAGGTAAATACAAATTTTTAATCATACCACTGCCCATCCTAGAAACCAGCCTGTTTACAAGAAATTAAATGAAGCTTCATAGTTTTCAGCAAGCTATTAAAATGTTTAATCTTGGCAAAGATTTTTCTTTAAGTTGTGTTTGACTAAATGCTTAAAAATCAATGGGACCATTGAAAACTGAGGTGCGTGAGTGAGCTGCTCCCTTCCTCATGAGGGCGACGCTACACAGCTAATGGAACCAGCAGGAAACTAGCTAATCTGTTACTTTTACTCATCCTTTTAACTAATTCACTTTCTTCATTGGAAAAAATATTTATTTTTCCAATTAGATTGATACTAGAGTCAGAATACCTACGTACCCTGGTATGTTTTTAATTTTAACTGGGAAAGCAGAAATAAAATATTGCATTAATAAGTTTCTCAAAGCAAACTTTATGTTGTATTAACATTTTAGACCAGTTAGGAGTCAGCCTTCTGAAATATAACAGTTTGATTTGGAATCTCATCCATCCAGCAAACTCAACAGCTGTGCCCCAACACATACACGAGCGATGTACTCATCACTGCCAACAAATAGCAGGCGCATGACTTTCAAAATTGCATCCTCCAAGTATTTTCCTTAGATAAATTGACCTGCCTCTGATCTTTCTGGAGAAATGAGAGATTGAGTTTTTTTCCCCTGCGGAGTTGATACCCCAAGGAGTAATCTAAGCAAGCTGTAGAGTTGTGAATTTCCAATTTGTACTTAAAATGTTTACCTCTGAAGATGACTTAGAATAAATATGATGGGGCAAAAATGAAAAACACTTGCACTGCATGTAAGTTCTTCTTTGAAGACGTGAAATACAAAAATCACAAACTTTATCAGAGTACAGTATGTTGCTATAAACAAAGTTAGCACATCTTAGTGGTTCGTCTGTGGTAGCAAAACATCGGTTTTAATGTAAATTAAGTTGGTCATTGAACAGAACCGTGGCTGTTTAGTGTTTTTGGTACCTGTAGTGAGGAGGATTCTGGTCAGGAACTTCGAATCAAGCCAGGACAGCAAGTGGAAAATGCTGTTTTGTGTTGACGGATTCAGACAGCCAAGTATAAAGGTAGACTGACTGCGAAAGTGGGTAAAAATAGGCTGGCAGTAGAGGTGATGAATAATAGAGACTATCAGTATAGCTGACAGTGAGGCAAAGAAACCACGCCGGCACAACAAAACCTAGTCTGAAAGCATTGTTTATAATAGAAACTTACAGAAGAGAACAAAACAAGGAAAGTAAAGGGAACTGCAGCCTTGGTTCAGGTTCGATTGTTTGTTTTATTATCCGGGATTGGTTGGATTTCATCATGCAAGGTTTAAATATCAAAGTGTTGATAAGTTAGTCTAGAAATCTAGACAAATTTTATTAGTAGCAAAATATTTTTCTCTGCTGGTTCGTCTAGCTATGCTCCGTTGTAACCTCAGCAGGTCTACCAATGGCTTGGCTAAGTGTCGGGCCAATCTTTGTGCTCTGTTTGTAGTGAGATGTTGGGCGGTCTTAACACCACGGAGAGCCTAAACCCTGATTTATACTCAGGGTATCCGCGGGTCCTTAAAAAGTCTTAAATTTGCTTTTCCAAATTTAAGGCCTTAAAAATGACAAATAATCCTTAAATACGGTTTCCAAAGGTCTTAAATTACCAAAGACCCAATAAAGATATTTTTATTTCTATAAAATTTTTGTGAATTTCTAGTTAGTGTTCAGCATTTTTTGTGTATGATGTTGGCGTAAGCGGAACTGTACACATTCAGTTGGTTGTGAAAGCGGGCTATTTTTAGATGAGCACATTAGCTGGTTAAGCTAGTGGGAGCTTGCATCATGGGGACGTGCAAGTTTAATGGTAACTGGGTGGCTAATCCCACGCTTGCAACATGGTTAGCACCGGTTCCAGGCAATAGCTGGAAATTATAGCTTAAATGAAATTTTAAAAAATTGCTTAAATTTCATCAAAGTGGCCTTAAAAAAGGTCTTAAAAAGTCTTAATTTTGGCTCCCTTAAACCTGCAGATACCCTGATACTTCTCTGTCAGCTTGGGTGTGGAATCACTCACATTGACAGAAATGTTTTCCCTTTAATCCTCCAGGACAGCTGAGGGTGTAGCTTTTTTCTGGAGAATCCTGCCACCATTACAGTCACGTATTCGGTTCAAGATAGTGCATTTACCAATTATTTCAGAAACTTTTTAACGCAGACAAATTTGTCCCTCATTCTCCCCCACCTCTTCATGCGATCGGCACGTCTAAATCCACATTTGTCTTTTCCGTTCACAAATAAAATGCTTGCCGTGTGTCTTTGTACTCCTTCACTACTGAAGTAGTGACTGAAGTACTACTCCAGTCACAGGTGAATAAACATTCATATGTTGGACGTATTCCTCGAGGCGTTCTTCAATCGGTTCCGTGCCTGCTTCTAAATATCCTAATTTCTGAGGGGGCAATGTCAGCAGGTGTCCTGACCAACAAGCTTGCAGTCTCACTTTGGACTGATGGTTAAAAATTTGAGCATGTCTATGTCAGCCCCTGTGAGCGTGTTGAGAGCTCTGGCGTCGATGCATAATGGCGTTGCGTGTCAGTACCGACGCAGATGGAGAAGTGTAAATTAGGCTTAAGTCGCACCCATTTGCCTCTATACCATGGGTCCCCTACTGCCAAATAAAATCAATAGTCTATGGGCCGAACTTTAGGTTTTGCGTGAAAAGACGTTGTGGACAACAAATGCTACAACTGGTCATCAGACTAGATGAAAAGAAGATTAAAATAGATGTCAGTTTAGCGAGCTTCGCGTCCTTCTTCCAGTGTGAAAGAAGGAGCGATAAACATGGCGAAACCACTTTAAATCTAGTCATGTGCAAAGTGGCAGCTATGCCGGGGAGAAGAGATTCTGTGATGACGTCATATACATAACGAGACTTCTGATTTGTAGTTGTTTAATTACGAATTTTACAAATTACATGCTGTTACATCGCCGACAGGAGGTGATAAAATGCGAAGGACGGGGTAACATAAGAAACATGACAGTGGATTTAAAATGGGTTTAATTGTCAAAAGGTTTAAAAACAGGCGTGCAAATAGATGGTAAGCATTATTAAAATAATGCCAAAAAACACAAAAAACAACCTCAAAAAGCTTAACATTAAAAGACCAACAGTTAAAACACCTGGTTAAAACTTTTATTAAAAGTTTTACCGAACAGAAGGTGTTTTAAAACCAAAGTCAATAAAATTGCATCACCAAGTTAACCTTTTAAACTATCCCTCTGGATTACTCAGAGTTAAGACTATGAAAGTTAAAACTCATCTAATCGAAGGGGTTGAAAACAAACTTAGGCCTGAGGACAGCAGAACCCCTGCACTGCTGCCTCCCAGACTGCTGAAGGCACAGCCTTTTTATCCCAGGTGTGGGTCGTCAGAAGGATTCAGCTCAGCTGTGCTCCTTCAACACATTCTCACACCCAAAGCGTCAAAATACGACGCGTGTGACCAAGCCTCAATATATGGTGATTTGGGATGCCCCAGCGCCTCAGGAGAGGACGAATTGAGGATGCACTGTCCCAGAGCGGCGGGATCCGACACCCGCGGTGAGAGGGACATTTGACCGACTTGTGAACTACTTAACCTTCCCCTTACCCCCATTCTAGCCTTAACTCAGCTGAGTTACTGAGTTAAGGTTAGGATTGGGGTGAGGGGAAGGTTAAATCGAGGAATAATGTCCGTGTCACCGCAGACGTCAAATATGGACGCCGGCGATGCCATGTGTCCCTGCGTGTCGTCTCATGACGCGCTGGGGCATCCCAAATCGTCATATATTGAGGCTTGGTCACGCGTCATATTTTGACGCTTTGGGTGTGAGAATGTGTTGCAACAGCTCCTCAGCAGCCTGGAAGAGAGGAGGAGGAGGGGCGGTGTCGGGCTGATCGCTGGGTGATCCTTGCTCCTCCACCTGAAGAGGCCAGGCTGGTGGCCGTAACACATGCTAATGAATCTCAAATGATGTGACAGACATAGTCGAAACACTTTTATTCATATTTAAATTGAAGTACAACACGTGTAATCCAGGGCGTGAGGCAAAGTGGACCAGAATATAACTTTTATAGCCCCATTGACTTACACCTTTTTTTTGTCCAGGATATCAATGAGCTTACCACAAGAGGAGGAGACTTAAGGTTGGTTCATGATTGACGCGTCTGCAAGGTTCGCACGGCTCTGCGCTGCAAAATTGCGTCATTTTAACAACCACGCCCCTCCACCTGGCCTCCGCACGGCCCAAACTTTCCGCACCGCACACCTAAGAAATTTTCTAACCACGCAGACGGTTGAACACAGAAAAACATGGCGGTCTGGCAATAACTAGTTATGGCAGAGTTCATAAATACAGACATTTGCACGATTCAGCTCTGAAAGATCACCGTGATCAACATGTTGTTAATAATTCTTGGAGAAAAATGGCTCGCACTTTGGGAAAAGACAAGGATGCTGTTAAAAAATGCTGGAAAAACATGAGGGACCGATATGTGAAGGCAAGGAAGGGGAACAAACGGAAAAGCGGTGATCCTGGTGGAAACAAGAACACTCCACCAATTCTAAAAGAGCTGAGTTGGCTCTCAACTTTCATTAACAACTGTTGTAAATTTCTACTTCTACTATGGTGTAGTGTGGGATGCATGCCGTAGAGCTCCATGCTGCCCCCTATAGTTTAGTAGAATATTGGCTCATCGCAGAGCCGCATGAACCATAAACGCTGCAAGTTGTGAAGCGCCTTCCATCCGCGAGCCACATCACCAAGCGGAAAGTGAATGCGTCGAGCATAAACCAAGCTTTAGGCTTTTGCTTAATATTGACTGAGCTTTGACTTAGCAAGAGAATAAAGATGGCGTTGACTTGTTTGAAACTGCTTTGGCGTCAACTTTTTGGACTGTTTAGAATTGGGCTTCTTTTTTGACAACGTTAGGACTGCCCAACTGATTGATTTCTGTCACTATGAATACGTAATGCTATTTGTTGCTTTGAATTGTCCTAGCACTGTCCGATTGCATGCAGAGACAGTTTGAAAGACAACCATAAATTCCGCCCCTGTAACCAAGATCTGTCTATGGGTCATGGCCAGACTATATTTAAATAGGGTGGCTTGCCAGGCTAGTTGTTATGGTCGGCTGTGGTATCAGAAATTATCACGAGTAGGCAATAATTCCTTTCCCAAGCTTTATTTGAACCTGCAACAGATGTAGCAGAGTCAGGCATCCATCCTCGCTCCTTCTCCCCTACCTACATTCTCCTCTCCTATAGTTCTCCACAGTGGTAGACACAACTTTGAAAAGAAAACAAATGAAACCTTTATCTTAAATGCATTAAATGAAACCCAAGAATGCTAAACGCCATTCTTCTGGATGTCTTTGAGCCACATTGTTACCAGAACATGGACAAAAATACAGTGCACTTTCCTCATACCGCTCATTATTACCCTGATTTACATTCTTAAAGGCATAATTATGACAAAATACCCTTATCCAGTCTCACTAAGTAAACTTGATTGGTTTTTTATCTTATAAATAGAACACATTCACCTAAAGTTAAAAAAAAAAAGTTTTTGCAAAAGTGTTTACCTGAACATGACGACCTACATTCTTCTCTGACACCCTACGTCAGTGGATGACTTCACTTCCATGTCCACATTGTCTGTGTTTAAATGCCCTTTGACTAGGAGGTGCCACAGGTTGACTTATTTCATTAAGCATGTAGCTTTTGGTCTTGAATGACTGCTGAGAAGAACCGGTGTGGTCACATTCCTGAAGAAGACTTCTTACTTTTTTCCCAGAGCTGCAGAACTCGAACAAACTCAACAGGCTTTGATTTACTCTCAACATGAAGGTCACAGAGACCTTACTGCTCACTTGGGCTTTATCGCTCCTGTTTGTGTTTTTGGAGGTCGTACTTTGTGGATCTCCATCTTCCAGTACGCTCTGGCGCTTTGAACATTATGTAGACCTTGTGCTAAAGGTCAGGGGTGAGATGCCATAAATGGTGCCCACTCTATGAGACATGGTTGGCTGGTAGACTGAGTAATTAGCGAGCCTCTTTGACCTAACCTTTGACCTCCTGAGCTGTGTCACATGAGATCATCAGAAAACAGCTTCCTGAATAGTAAATGCTCTTAAATTTTGATGCTATCATCTTTTTTACGCCCCATCTTTTATCATCATAGAGTGGAAATAAATCTACCGTTTTGTAGATTTTCAGCCTAAATCACAAAATTACACGTGAGGTGGAATTTCCCCAGAGAGATTTGAAGCATGGTTTAAAACATTCAATTATGTCTTTTCCACAAGAGTAACAACCTTTAAACTTGAGCTGCTAACCCTGTAGGAGCCCAACTCATGCTTTCGCTCATTTTTAAATTATTTTTCCTGAATGAACTTTGTACGATATTTGACTACTCTGGATCTTGTGTCGTGTCAGACCCTTTTGATTTAGTCACAAACCTCTGAAATGTTTGGGGAAAATGTTTGATACCAAAGTTCATTTATTTGACTAATTTGAAATATGGCAACATCCAACCATCTTGTTAGTTTTACCAAGAAGGGGGAAAAAAAACTTTTCATTTTTTTAACACAAAGCTGAAAAAAACAACTTTCTATTTTTCATGTTTTTGCTCCACTCTTGTCAAATTTTATTTCATTGCAGTATATATATATATATATATATATATATATATATATATATATATATATATATATATATATTTATATTTTTTACCAACAACTGATACACCGATACAGTTTAACAGAACTCCTAAAGCAGTCATTTGGACTGTTTTAATATTTTGATATGTAATAACTTTAGTTAGATGGATGGATCTCATACTGTCCTGGCTTCCTGGCTTTTCTTATTTTTTGTGTTATAATTTCCATAAAGTAATGTATAAAAAAGAAATATAGCTGTTTTTTTTTCATTTTCTTCCACAAGCCGTCAGTTTGACGGCTCTTTTGTTTACATGGTAAAGTTTTCCCACGTGTGACGGACAGCGTCACCGTTGCTAAGCAACCAACTTTCTAGCAACTTCCAGCTCACTGTCCGTGTGAAATAGTTGCTTAAACAGCTTTTAGAAGAGCATTCTCAGTGAAACAAGCTCGAGACATGAATCTGCTTCAGGCGGAGAGGGGAATGCTGAGGAAAACTACGAGGCTGAACTTAGCTTCTGATTTGGGAAATGGCTAAAGAACAATTACACCTAATCTTTCTCTACTCTGACCATCTTTAATCTGCTCAAGCTCAAAATCTACAACACCCACACTGTTGAAACCTTCAACGTTCCAGAGAACTTCAGATAAATTGAACGTCTCTCCGTTTCTGTTCTCAGTTTCATAAGAAGCTCCTCTTTTTCGCTGCAACAAAAAACTCAGTTATTACATATTTCAATATTCCAAAAGACAAACAAAACAACTTTTTGCTGCAGCTATCTTTCAGTGACTCAAATTTTCTTACCTGTTGTCCTGTTCCCCATACTCAAAGTTTTCCACTGCCTCAGCTCTGGTTAGACCTATGACCTTTTCGAGTGCTGTTGTTGATGCCTGTGCTACATAAAACTGTTCGTTAGAAAAAGCTTTTTACAAATTTATTATGTTTTATAAGAATTTTTAATTAAAATATTAAATAATACATTAAAAATGTGTAATGGAATAGAATTACAATTTAATTAAAGACCATAAGACATTACAGATCCATATCTAGTATGGATCCCATCTTATGCACCCTGGGTTATTTAAATCAGAAGATTGGTTCTTTTTATTACAGGGAAATTAAATAAACACTTTGCATGAACTGAGAGACAAGAGAAGAGAGAGAGAGACTTTCAAACATTTAAGAATATTTATTACTAAAATTAATTTAAACAATTTAACAAAACTAACTCTGTGAGGTGGTGTGTGTGTGTGTGATGTCAGTTCAGAACCTTCGTTTCCGGAGAAGCGAGTCTGAGTGGGAGATGATGTTTTGCTCCTAACTGATCAAGTTTGAACCGTGGTCATAAAAACTTGAGACGCCATTTGTGTCGCATCCAGATACCCTTCAGTGAGACTTCCGTACAGATCAGGATGCCAGGTCCACAGACCCTCCTCTGGTACCAGAGCCGATGAAACAGCGTCACAGCACGAAAACCCAGTCTTTGGATAGTCTCCAGGTAAAAAGCGACAGGTGTTTCACAGCGTCAAAAAGGGAACCTCCCTTGGGTCAGCGGGTTCAGCTTTTATTCTGAAGGAACCGTTATTGGTTGATAACAACGACAGGTTTTTCCGAGCTTGACAGTTCTTAGCTTAACAAGAAAAGTATAGATGGCCTGTCCATACTTCACTTAGTATGCGGTGAACTTCAGGGGATCTTGAGATCTTGTTGAATACTGAACTTGAAAATGGCGTTGGACTGTTTTATTAATCTTGTTGTTTATGATTCTGGACGAATCAAAGCTGACAGATTAAATAAACACCATAGAGACTCTGCCACGCTTCAGACGGGGAAGGTTCTGATTGCATCAGCAACAGCAATGTGTCATGTGATTATTTACCTTAGTGTATCAGTGTGTCTAGTGACTAGAATACGTCATTTACTTATTAAAAACATATTAATCATAATTTTGTGATTTCACAGATCGGTCACATGGTTGTTATTGACTAACAGTTGTTTTGATTAGCTTTATTGAAAATAGAGTTCTTTGGCTCTTAATAAAAGAAAAGAAAGCAGTCTTCATCTTCTGTCTTCATTGCTGGAACGTAAACAGTTTAGAAGTGAATGCATGAGCTTGAGGCTGTTTCATGCACTCTGGTGCTGCGTCAAAGGGACTGTGGAAAAGATTAAATAACCTTGGTGGAAATAGCTCCTTCATCACGTTACAAATGATAATAAAATAATAAATTTATAACGGGTCTTCCAGCCTGTACTGTGAGACCTCCTCAAATGGTCTAGAACACAGCAGCGCGTCTGGTCTTCAATCAGCCAAAAAAGAGCACATGTCAGTCCTCTGATCACTGAACTCCATTGGCTACTACTAGCAGCACGCATCAAATTCAAATTGCTAACACCAGCATACAAAGTCCTGGATGGTACGGTTCCCATCTACTTGAATCCTCTTGCAAAGGCTTACGTTATGGCCCGGCCACTCCGGTCATCAAAGGATCGTCGGCTGGCAGTGCCTACACCACGTTCAGGACAATCCAGACTCTTTCATCAGAATCAGAATCAGAAAAAGGTTTATTGCCATTGTCAGTGAACAAACAATTCACAAACTAGGAACTTGCTTTGGTTCTAATGTGCTACATAGAACATGAACACACAATAAGAATAAAAATAGAATAAACTTTCAGCTATAAAAATGGCAGGTAATGATAACATGGCTGATAACGTGACGATGCGACGAGTACAGAAGACGAGCATGGTTGCATGTTTATAAGCTGTTCACAAGTCCAACGGCAGATGGAAAGAAGCTGTTCTTGTGGCGGGAGGTTCTGGTCCGGATGGACCGTAACCTCCTGCCCGAGGGAAGCGGCTCAAAAAGTCTGTGACCCGGGTGAGAAGGGTCAGCTGCTATCCGACCTGCACGCCCCCGAGTCCTGGAGACGTACAGGTCCTGGAGAGATGGAAGGCTGCAGCCAATCACCTTCTCAGCAGAGCGCACAATGCGCTGCAGTCTATGTTTGTCCCTCACTGTGGCTCCAGCGTACCACACAGTGATGGAGGAGGTGAGGATGTACTCAATGATGGCCGTGTAAAACAGCACCATCATCTGGGCCGGCAGCTTGGCCTTTTTCAACTGCCGCAATAGAGAGTTCTTTTCAATGTTTGGATTAAAATGATATTTTCTTAACATATTATTAGGTACACACATCCATAAAAGTTAATTAATAAAGCACTTGAACTGTTTGGCTCCACAACGTCATCGTCAGCCTGCCGTTAATGCCCAAAGTGACAGCTTTCAAACTGACGGTTACTGGGACTTCTAATGTTAAAGTAACAGAGCAGTTTTCAGCTGCTCCACCCTACTGGTTGAAAGTGGAATTACAACCATCATATACAACCCTGCTGTAGCTAGCACTAATGAGCTAACACTAACATGAGCCAGCTATTACTAAAATAAACCACAAAGTAAAAAGATCCACCCTGTTGGACAAAAAATATTACTTACATGTCCAGTAGCAACAAAGCTAGGTCATCATCAGTCCGTGATTTTCTAACCTCCTTTCTTTTTTTTTTTTTTATAAAAAACTAAAGATTTAAAAAGTATTTTATACACCATTATGACATTTTTTTAGATTACAGTTTTTTTTAAAGAAAGCATCAGTCCACTTTGGCAATTGCCTCGACTGTGACTAGCTGTTACTTTGTAGCTCCAGCCAAAGCTAATCTCTATTTCTTATAACTAAGGTTGTTCAGTCGCCTATGGCAAATAAGACATTAGTTGTTCTTAATTGATCAATAATACTTCAAAATAGCTCAAAATAATTCTATACCATACCATACCATACCATACCATACCATACCATACCATACCATACCATGTTTATAGAGCACATTTAAAAACAGCATGACAGCTGACCAAAGTGCTGTACAGCAGGGAACAGAGGAGCTCCGTAAAAACAGAAATAAAATCAAACAACCTAAAAATAAGATTAAAAAATAGATAAATAAAAGCACCATCTGTACTAAAAATATGAGAAAATAAAAGCAGGGAAAGCACAGAATAAAACACCAAAGGCAATCAGTCATAAGATATAGTAAAAGAAGGTCAATGACCAAAGGCAAGGTGATAAAAACTGGTCTTCAGCGCCGACTTAAAACGGCCTAGTGAAGGGGCCTGTCATAAGTCTGACATGATTCTATGTATAAAATAAAGGTTCTATGTGTGAACAAATGATTGTGTGTTTTAGTGAGTAATCCAAACCAGATAGACAGATTAATACAGATTAAATAAATATTGTGCCATCTTCCTGTTCTCCTTTTGCCTTTTTTCCATTTTACATGGGGCTATTTTCATGCGGACATAGCTTTTTATGTGTTCCTAGCTAAACAGTTTTAATGCAAATACTTAGCTGTGACCTACAGAAACAGGAACAAACAAAGCTTTGACTGTTGGGGTTATCATTTGTTCTGTATTTGCCTGAATGATGGATTATTTTTTCTTACACTTATCCTATTCTAGCTGTGTGTTTGTTGTCATCCTCATGATGAGTGTCTGTACCGATTTGTACTAAAATACTAAAGTATTCGTCTTCCTAAAAAACGTTCTGTGTTGGACAGTTCATGGTGTGTTCCTATTTAAGGGTATCGTGTGTGTGTGAAATGTGCTGCACAGGCGTGAAGTGTTCTTTTCTCGTTAAAATAAAAACCAACTCACACAGACGTAGGATAAAAGACAAAGAAGAAACCATGAGAGGAAGAATAAAAGAGGAGAGGTTCACCGATACTCCTCTATGAGAAGAGAAACTCTACATGGTCCAAAGTCAAGAGCTGCGTCCCTCCTGGGGCTTTTCCCAGCTCTTTCAATCTTCTCTCTATCTATTGAAATAATGGATTGACTCGAAGCTCCGACGCCCAGGCTGTTATAGATGAAGTGGGAAATTACTTTGCTAATATGCGCATATTTTATATTCCTTTGAAACACCCAGCCAAAATATGCTTCAGCCTGCATTTTGCTTAAATATTCATCTACTTGTAAAAAATATTGGAACGTAAGTCATGACTGTTGTGTGTTGCTGCACAGTGGTGAAGTTTGTTAGAATGGTTGCTTCAGAGCATGGACGTAATTTTTTTTTGGGGGGACAGGGGGGACATGTCCCCCCCACTTTTTCCAAAGTCAAGTTTTGACCCCTGCACTTTTTACCATCCAAAAACAATATTACGCTATATTAAATTGACAAGGACCAAGCGGAAAACAACCGTTTGTGTTGAAGCTGGTTTCCCATTAGAACATACTGTAAAGATAACACCCCCCCCCCATCCCCCCCCACCCCCCGTGTCCCCCCCACTTCTAAAGTGAAAATTACGTCCTTGCTTCAGAGAAAGAAGGCTGCAGGTTGGCATGTTCTCTCACTGTGTATGTCGGGTCCTTCCACAAACCAAAAACGTGCACGTTAGGTTAACAGACTTTTGCAGATATCTGTGCATTAAACAGATAGGATTAAAAAATACTCTTGAGTTCAAAACATATATTTAGCTGCTGTTTCCAAATGAAGTGAATCATAAACAAATGTATTTACAAAGCTGGTTTCAGGTCCACACTTTCAGATGCATAGCCCTACATACAGGTCCTTCTCAAAAGATTTGCATATTGTGATAAAAATCATTATTGTCTGTAATGTACTGATAAACATTACACTTTCATATATATTAGATTCATTATACACAACTGAAGTAGTTCAAGCCTTTTATTGTTTCTAATATTTATGATTTTGGCATACAGCTCATGAAAACTCAAAATTCCTGTCTCAAAAAATTAGTCTAATGTTTATCAGTACATTACAGACAATAACAAACTTTATCACAATATGCTAATTTTTTGAGAAGGACCTGTATGTGCTTTGGATATTTATTTGCAAGTTTTGCAATTTAGAGTCAATTTCCCTGTGATTTGCAAAATTTTCTGTAGGTCAAGAAAACAGCTATGCTAATTGGTATTTTGCCAGTTGCCCTTGTCCGAATAAGAGTATCTCTCTGGGTTTCAACTGTTAGGGGCAAACTGTGAACGGCATTCATGAGGGAGTTTCCAAATGGTCTCAAAACCTTTGCGGAGATTCCCAATCATCTTCCATGAGTTACAGGGCCTTGCTCTTGTCTCACTAGATTTTTGAACATGTTAAATTCAACAGATTTTCACTCAAAGTAGTCACAAAGTCACTGGCAGCTCTAAGGGAAGTGAAAACTGACTTCATGGTTTGTTTTATTCATATTTATCTTTTATAACTTTGTCCATATGGATCAAGTACATTTGTAGTACGAAAGAGGATTAAGGCAAAAGAAAAGAAAAGAAAGAGAATTCTGACTTTTTTACTCTCAGAGTTCAGACTTTTTTTCTCATAATTTTTTTAATTAGAATTTTGAGATTAAAGTCAGAATTTTGAGAATAAAGTCAGAATTCTGAGAATAAAGTCAGAATTCTGAGATTAAAGTCAGGATTTTGAGAATAAAATCAGAATTTTGAGATTAAAATCAGAATTTTGAGATTAATGTCAGAATTTTTCAGTGGCCCAAATCCTCTTCTGTACATGTGCCTGTGTTATCACTATGGAAGTAAGACACGACTGATACACTGAAATATGGCAATATTTCCTGTTATGATACTGAATAGATATTTAAAAGCAGCGTATGAATTTGTATGTTGAGAATTTACAAGGTAACATTTACTGTATTTCTTTTGTGTGGTGCAATTCAAACTCCGACAGCAAGGTGGCAGCAGTTTTTACCATCTAGATCTTGCGATGACATTGAGCGTGTCTTGGAGGCCTTTGGCCTGAGTTTATTAAATGAAGTTTAATTTGCAAATACCATCTGGCTTTTAGCATCGTTATATTGTATATCGAATCGTCTATCCAGTATTGTGATGTACATATCGTATCACCAATAGACGCACCTAGTAGTCACAGTTTATATTTGTATTTTTTAATTCATTTGCCACTGCAGATGTTCCTTTGCTCAATGCCTGACTTAGTTCTGGGTATGTATGAGCCTGCTAGTTGATTTATGCCAGTACTTAAAAAAATGCTCGTTGATAGTTTTAATGAACATTTCAGCATCTGTCTGCTGTTAAATTGCAGGAGCCTTTACGTTTATGCACAATTTCATGTTGTTAGTTGACTTGTACTTAAAGTAGGTGTAATGTCCAGAAATGGCCAGTTTTCCATGTACAGTTTGACCCCTTCAGTATCTGGTCATATGGAGACAGGAGTCTACATTTGTGGCCTTTAATCTGCCGGATCCTGCCATTCCATCAGCTGGTGTCCGGGCCTCTCTGCAGCTCAGAACACATGATAACATATTGTCAACAAACTGTTCCCTTCTCAAGGTCCTTCTGTGCCCAGCCTGCCTGGTCATCTAGGCCGGACTGGACTGTTATAAGAGTGACTCTTTTCAGCTCATATGTGTTAATCAATCGTGAAATGGAAAGAACAAATGTTATATGAAATTATCAATAATGTTTGGATTAATCTGTGCTTGAATTACTGAAATGAAATGAATCATTACATTGAATGATTTATATATATGGTAATCAGTGATGTTTGATATGACAACACAATCATCACCTACACTCAGAGACAAGGTTCATTAGAGAGATACATTAAAGTTAAGTTAAACTCATGACACATAGATTTTTCCTTACCCCAAATCAGAGCATCCGGTATCTCAAAGAAGGCATGATGTTCTGACGTTCTTGGTAATATCCCTTAACATGGCACGTTCCGATTGGACAAGAATTCATAGTATGGGAATATTAAAACAGAGCTCATGAGACGGTGAGTCAGTTCTAGAGAAAGCTACGGAACGGCCGTCCGGAGCGAAACCTCTTTAACCCTGAGCATTTTTAATAAGCTGTCAAAACCCTGCTAAAAGCTGCCAACCGCTGACTCAGCAAACGGTTCCAGCAGAACAAAGCTGATACTGTTCCGACTCCCTAAGGGTCCTTCTAGACGCAAACAATTCCATCCATCTGTTGTGACCTGGAAACATCTCTGGACTGGAGAGTCGGTGCTGCTGTTATTCTACAAACCTCGGTGCCCCGAGGTCATCCGACCTTTCTGACCTCTGGATCCACGAAGAGGGTCTTCCAAAGGGTGAGGTAGACACAGCATGAATCGACAAGAATCAACTTCCTAGTTAACGCAAACCAAATTCTTTCCTTTTTACACCCAGGACTCAAGTCTTCTAGATACGAAGGTTCTGATAACCTCACATATAGTCACCATACATCACATTCCATCCACCGAGATTCATCCATCACAGTAATATTAGTTAACTTGTCGTGTTTTTTATTGTTTGGAAAATAAATTCTTACTTTTTTTAAACATGACTCTCATCTTGAATCAATACGAAGTGTTCTACAATCCCAAAATAAACAAAAAATTCAAAATCTTCTGGTTAAACATTCAAGACCAATCAGATTGGATTTCCAGATTTATATGGAAACTCACATCACATTGGTCAAAGTGTAAAGTAGTGTTTTAAGCTTTTAAAAGCACCCAAATACATACATAATTACCCCTATAGGGAAACAAGCATCAAATTGAAATTTTAACTTGTAGTCTTGAGCCTCCTTTCTTTGCACTCAGGCACCCTTCAGAAGGATCGATAGCTCTTCATTACCTGCGACCTTCAAACCCTTTTTTTGGTTGGAATGACTGCTCAATTAATTTACTGAAAACAGTAAAAGAGAGAAGGTCATTGGGAAGGCAGTTTTCCCCCTCGTTCATCTGCACTTGGTAGGATCCATCCAAGTCACAGCATGAGACTTACGAGGATCTGGGGAGACATTAAACCAGTGTTTCATTTTAAAGAGCATATTAACAGATAAACCTTTATATTCTTATTTCTTAAATATGATCAGTTACTCTGAGTTTCACTTGCAGACTAAACATGAAAACAGTCTTCCATTACCTTGGCTCACGACGGGAAAGGCTGCTATTGATTTTAGCATCCAGGAGAGAGCGGAGCTTGTCTCAACTAGTAGAAGCTAACCGTTAGCATTAGCAACTCTGCCACATGGCAGAACTCCTTCAGGCTTGTGTTATTTGTGGAGATTAAACATCAGCGTTGCAAAGTAAATGGCCTGTAAAAAAATGGCCTGTATTTGATATAGCGCCTTCTAGAGTCCTGGAACCCCCCAAGGTGCTTTACAACACAATCAGTCATTCACCCATTCACACACACATTCACACACTGGTGGGGATGAGCTACAATGTAGCCACAGCTGCCCTGGGGCGCACTGACAGAGGCGAGGCTGCCGAGCACTGGCGCCATCGGTCCCTCCGACCACCACCAGCAGGCAACGTGGGTTAAGTGTCTTGCCCAAGGACGCAACGACAGTGACAGACTGAGCGGGGCTCGAACCTGCAACCTTCCGATTGCGAGGCGAGCACTTAACTCCTGTGCCACCATCGCCCCCCCAAAGTAAATGAAGGCAGTGGAAGAGTCAAATTGCTAATAGCCAATCAGATGTGAGATGCCCGAATATCATGAATAATGATCAGTAAAACTCAAATTTCTTTTGTTTTTCTGCCTCCCACTCCTCTGGGGACTAACTTTGACTTCCTGAAACAAGAGCACCAGAGCTCTTTTTCCACAAAAAACAAAACAAAAACAAAAACAACTCACAGGATATTGATTTATCAATTAGAGACCACAGCAGGTTTATGGAAATAACGAGTGAATGAGAGCTTTAACGTCACTAACTGAAAAACATTCAAATAAAAGCTGCAAGAACCCTCAAATTCTCCAAATCTAAAATCAAAGTGGTATTTATTGTCAGTGTCACGTAGCTGGATGGATTACGGCTTGTCTCGAGGCTTCCATTAGCTTGGCAGCCTGCTTCAGGATGACTAAATCCCGTCCTTCCCTACCTCCTGTTGTCTGTCTCTTTCTGGCTGCTTGTGCTTCACTTTAGAGGTTGCCAGCTAACGCAGCAGAAACCTACAAAAGCACTGATGTGTTGGCAGAGTCCCTCTAGTCTAAATCAAACAGCAAAACACTCTTTCCAGCAGGGATGCAAAGCTCTCTGGTTTTGCTGATGCACACAGTAGTCGGTGGGTGTCCTCACCTGAAATCTCACTTCACCGCGGATTACTCACCTGTGAAGTCTACGGAATTCTACTGTTGAGCTTATGCCTTCAAAATGTTCTTTATGCTAATTTGATGTATTTATGTGCATAATGAGATTACTGCTTTTTCATTGTCGTATTAAAGATTCTTGTGCTTCTCTTCTGTGTGAGCATGAGTGTTTCTGTGGTTCGTTCTCAGTGGGTGGTAACTGTTATACTCCTCCATTTGGTGGGATTACTCCTCCAGTCAGCCCTGTGGGAGCAGCCATCAGCCCGTCATCATGAGGCGGAACGCCGCGGCTTCCTTTTGATGCTTTAATCCCTTCTTCCCCTCTCTCTCTCCTCCCCTCCTTTCCCTGCACTCAACCTCTTCACCCCGTCCCTCGTTTTCTTTTCTCCCTGCTTGCTTTGGCTGTCAACTTTTAGCTGAAGCGGCTGAAACTCAGCACACGCAGAGGTGGATCAGTCAAAAGCAGCGATGCCGCGGCTTATTGCTGTGGTGTTTGCTGTAATGTATGTATTTTGGTAAGAAGCTACCCTCTTTTTTTTTAATTTTAACTAGCTGGAAAAAGTCCGGTTTTGTGAGGGTTATTTGATCTGGAAACAACACACATGAAGATTTTCTCCATGTGTTAAAAGAGGAATGATTAGCGTGTTTTTTATTTAGATTTAAATCATATAATGATGCTTCTATAGGAGCTTTGAGACACTCTGGCAGCTCCAGAGAGTTTGTTGAATTAAATGCTAATGTCAGCGTGGTAATGGTAATGATTCTGCTGAACACACACAAGAATAAAAGGTCAGCGTTTTTACTTCACTTCTAATTAAATAAATATGATCTAAGCATTTCACTGTCTATAAAAGACCCCCTAGTTGTCTTTTCCACCAACATGGCCTTGTGATGGTTTTACTATTCGAACTTCCGAGGAATTTTACCGGACCTTTGCGGTATGTGCTTTTCTCCATTTCACAGGGCTGGTATAGGACAATTTTCGGAACCATTTCAGGGACCAACTGAGTACCTGAATTAGGCTATGTAAACAGGAAAAGCCCCCGCTGGGCGGGGCTTGTAGTTGGCTCATGCTGATTGGATGTAACTCAATGTGAAATTACATTGGCCGATGTTACCAAACATCCAGCATTTGGAGGATTGGAAGAGTAGCTGGTGAAGCAGAATGGAAGAAAAAGAGTATTTTATGATGCTTCAAAATCACACTTTGAAAAATCCAATGCTTAAAACATTTTTGCAGAAATCCCCTTTCCTGCTTTCCTTTGGTATTCTTTTGGTCCTCAATTTTTACGTCACACATCTGCTTACCCATTCCTCAGAATGGATTAAAGTATGGCACATTTTGATTAAATAAAATGTTTAAAGGGATAATTGGTGACTTTTTCAAATTTTAAATCATTTTCTTGAGCCAGTACGTGCCACTATCGCCCCCTGTGGTCAGAATATTCCACTTGCAACTTCAGTCTGGCGGGACGCTCTGTTGGAAATAAAAAAAATGGAGCTAACTGGTGCTGTAGTCTGGTTCCAGCACGTTTCCTGCTTGTTTTAGGTCGTGAACACAGCTGATTTGTTTAATTTAGTGATGAATCATTCCTGTAGACACCAAGGAAGGATGGGAAGAAGTTTCAGCTGATAGATTCAGGCGTTATAAAGAAAAACGCACAGCGAGGACATAGGTTTTGCTCTTGGTTCTACAAACGGACACTAGGGGGCACTAAAAGCAAGCTAAAACTACCTAGTTCTCCTTTAATGTTATTAATTTCCATGGATACCTTTTGGCCAGTGTTTTTTTTCGCCAGGAAGTCGTGTCAGAGTCCATTTACATCAAAGATCCTCTAATGACCCCCCCCCCCCCCGTACATGACTGCAGCTTAATTTTAGGCTCAAGTGTCTCAAGTGTACTTTATTAACAAAAGAGCACAACAGTGTGTGTGTTTCACGACTGTGTGACCATTGAAAAAGGTCATGTAGTTGAAGCTCGTGAGTTCGTGACAGGGTCAGGAGGTTATGTGTTGTGAACAGCTGTCTGAGCGCTGCTACATCCTTGTCCGTCTCTAACTCTTCCTCTTCCTGCAGACACACACACACACCTTTTATCTCACTGCTGCCTTTCATTGTTCTCTCATTTAAAAAAGAGGCCCAAAGAATGAGATAGCTGAGGTAAGCTAATGGAAAACAAAAGACACATATGCAGCATTCCCACCCTTCCCATGTGCTCATTTCCCAGATTATCATCACTAACTGCAGCCACCCTAATTACTGCTGCTCCATCTGCACATTGAAAGGGAATATGACATGAAGTCAAGTAAGGAAGATGGAGACTTTATAACTGGCACTATCTGGTTAAACCTGATTCTTAGTCATGCAGGTTAGACACACTGAACTCTCAAAACAAATCCATCATATTAAATTAAAGTTCATTTGTGGCTGAGGTTAGGTTCTATGGTGCACTGTTAATGTGCAAAAAAACAATGAAAAACTATTTCCTCCTACATTGAAAAATAATTAAGCAGCACTAAAGCGTTTTTAACACTTTAAGCTATTGGTTTCTAAACAGCTTCAGCGGTTATTGAGGCAGAAACTTGAGCAACTTCACATTGGATATGTCTGTAGCTGTCTGCTGACCAGAAACGGCACTTAACAGTTTTGTGGTTTGGTTAAGAACACTAGTGGGAGCTCTCTACCTGTTTTACAACAATAGCTGCTTATTATGCTGGTAGCTAATACATAGGCCAGCAGTTAGCTTTTTCAGTTTGTCGACAGGCCATTATAAAGCAGAAGAAGAATGTTCCTTTTTTTGTTGGCATCATGGTGGAGCCTCGAAGTTAAAGGAAGACAGTAATTCTTGGGAGGTGAAGCAAAGCACTAAACCCAGAGTAAACAAAGGTGCGGCCTGCACTCAAAGAGCAAAAGGAGGCTACGAAATCATGGACTGATGGTGACCTGGCTTTGTTGTTACTGGACCTGTAAGTAATATATTTTTTTCCAAAAATGTGAATGCTTTTACTTTGTGGCTTGTTTAGAATCAGTTAGCTAGTGTTAGCATTAGCTCATTGTTAGCCCTAGCTACAGCAGGGTTGTTTACGACAGTTGTAGTTCCAACTTCAACTAGGAGGGCGACAAAAGGAAAGTATAAAATGTTACTTTATACCCATAAAAATTTGCATACATGTTGGACAAAGAGGCTTTTTTCACATGCATTTTATGAATGTTGTCGATACAACTTGTTTTTGCACGGTGTAGAAGGAGGGTATGCTATTGTTGCTTTTAAGCTTAATATATTACCTTTACTTTATGACCAATAATATGTGATATTCTGTATACATGTAGGATATCAATCTTATTGGTCTTTGAATGTTTAATCAGAAGATTCTAGGATTCTTTGCTTTTCCAGTGATCAAACACACTTCGTATTAATTCAGACAAAGTCAGGTTTATAAAAAGTAAGAAATTTATTTTCTAACCAAATTAAAAACAAGACAAGTTAAATAAGACAAATGTGATGGATTAATATAAGTGGATGGAATGTGATGTATGGTGATTGAATGGTGTGTGTTAATCAGAACCTTGTATCTAGAAGAAACTGAGCTCTGGGTGTGAGAAGAATTTGGTCTGCATTAAACTAACAAAGTTGGTTCTTATCAAATCCACATCAGACGCAATCTTGTCGGGCCTACGTACCCAGATAGGAACTCCCGTGATAGATCCAGAATGTCGGGAGTCTGTGTGGACCCCCCACCGAAGTCCGCAGGATCAACCGCAGTACCAATAGACTGGTCTCGAGTTGTTCCCAGGTCACAACAAACAGGTTGGTTGCATCCAAGATGAATGAAGGACTCTGATGGAGCCTTGGCTGAAGGAGCGAGTTTCTGTCTCGCTGTAGCATGTAGCAGGTTTTGACAGCTTGTCAAGAGATGCGGTGGTTAGAGAGTTTTCCCCCGGTGGCCAGCCCGGAGTTCTGCTCAAAAACTAACTGGATAACTCTGCAAGTGATTCTGTTGTAATATTCCCATATTATGATTACATGGCCAATCAGGACAAAAGAGGTTAAGAGGTGCTAACAAACAAACCTCAGAACACACGTCTTTTCCAGACACAAGAATGTTCTAGTTCTGTGGATAAAGAATCTTTACGTGCAGTGACGTTAACTTTAATTTACATCTAATGAACATTGTGTATGAGTGTAGATAATGATGCACTTGTTAAACCAAACATTACTGATCATAACATCAAAATGTTTCATTGTAATATTAAAATTCCTTTCAACCTCATTGAATTAGGCACAGATTAATCAAACATTAATATCATTATTCTTATAACATTTGTTCATTCAACCATATGTTTATTTAATGATTATTTAACTTATGGGTTGTAAAAGTTCATCTTTCATGAGCGTGTTCAATCATGCGGTCTTATCAAATGAAGGCTTTGTTTGGGAGCATAGGCTGACATCTTGTTCCCCTGAAATGTCAACAAGGACAGCAGAATCTTCTGGCTTGTTGGAAGATAGAATGTAAAATCCCCGTTAGAGAATGGGATTATGTCTGCAGATGACCGGTGGCATGTAGGTCCATATGTAGGTGAAAACTGACCATTTCTGGACGTTACAATGGTGACTGATACACAAGTTCTTCTTGTACTTCACAGCTTTAACACACCAACGTATAGCAATGTTGTCATGTTACTCTTTACATTTAAGCAGCTAGGTTTAGTGGAACCAGTTGAATTAACTTGGGTAAGTTGATTCAACATTTCATGTGTGACGTTTTGCATTTTCCAATAAAAATATCATCAATTTATCATGTGTCATGTCCGTTGCTAGACATGATGGCATTACACCTGATGCGTGTCAGCATCTCGTTGCTCATGGATGGGATCGGTCTAACACCTGATGCCGACTCATTCTCCACTTTAAGAGCCTGCCAGTCACATCTGTTGTCACCATTAATAATGCATTTATATCTGTCCAATTTATCTTTTCTGTCAGGGAGGAGTCCATGTGTCTATCTCTGTGCACGTATGATAGTGGCATGTGCACATATCGTACATAATGGAACATGTTCAAGGTGAGGATTAGCTGACAGTCGATGGAGGAGCCGTCACGTGAAAGGTAGTGGTGCAGAGGGGATATATTGTTGTGGCCTGGGCTGTGTATACATTATTCATCTCCTCTATTCGGATGGCTGGTGGTAATGATTTGATCAAATCTGGCGTGATGGGTGGTGTTTGCATTGTGGAAATAGGCATACTGACTATTTTTTTATCTAATACAGTATGCTCATGAGTTTTAATATATTATGCCCAGCATCCAAGATGGCAGGAGGAATAAAATGAGGGATGTAGCTTATCTATCTCACACCACCCCCTCACCAAACCCCCACTCTCTCTCTCTCTCTCTCTCTCTCTCTCTCTCTCTCTCTCTCTCTCTCGCTCTCTTGCTCTGATGACAACCGATAAGGACCGAGAGGTGGAGTCTTTCGTTACTCAGCTTAGGTGAGCACCAGCCACAAAAACATGGCAGCATGCTAGATCCCACAGAAGAAAGAAAAAGCAGCGTACCAAACGATGTGCACGGACAAAAAGAAATCCTTCACATCCGGATGTTCCTCCATCCCTCCTTACATAACATCCTCCACCTGTTTTCATTACCTCCTCTGTTCTCTACTTGCTCAAACACACCACAGCATCCACCATTAAACCAATAACTCCCCACTGCTTCTGGATAATTGCATTACAGCCCAATACCTCCTTGTTTTGTGGGAACCGGCTACTGTTCGTCCTCTGGGTTGCTTAATATTTCCTGTTTCAGTCAGCTCCCATCATGACGAGGCAAATTTCAGCCATCAGCTTATATAACATAAAAGCCCATTTATCCAAGAAGAGAGAAAGGCAGACTGGTCGAGGGTGAGGTCTGACGAGCCGACAGGTGCTCGGCGACAGCCAGACAGGTTGCAGATGCGTGCATAGATATTCAGTTCACATAATCTGTCTGTGAAAGAACCGAGGTGAGAGAGAGAGAGACACCTAGTTTTGTTGTTTCTAAAGTGCTGAAATGTCACCGTGTGCCAGGAGGTGAAAATCTGTGAACACGAGTTTCTACTCTGAGTATGAAGGTGACCTTGTGTTTTGGGACCAGCTTGCTGACTCTCCCCTCTGGAGGTTGTCAGGTTCCTTTTGTTGCACAGATCTGTATCTATTACATTCATGACCCCCTTTTTAATCCCTGATACCCAGTTTTCATTTTCACAGCAAAGCAGATGTTTAGGTCTGATAATGTTCCTTAAAAGTCAAACACATCGGTACATAAATGAATTTAACTTTTTTCTTCTACCAGGAAACACAAGAACAATATTCACAGAACTCTAGAAAGATCTATCAAGTCTCGGAAAAAACAGTTTCACCCTTCATGCTGCAGAATTGATCTAAAATCTTCTTAGGTTGAGAAATATGTAAAAATCACTTTGAACAAATCTTAATGTGTTACATTTAATCCAGATCTGATGCAACATTTTTAGGAGTACAGTGATCCCTCGTTTATTGCGGTAGATGCGTTCCAGACCTGGCCGCGATAGGTGAAAATCCACGAAGTAGGGGCACCATATTTACAGTATTTATTTAACAGGTACGTATTCAGTATTCAGACTTTTAAAACCCTCCCTTTAAATAGATTTTTTTTACTTGGTTTATTTATAGTTTTGTTACAAAAAGTGCATTTTATGATGAAATTGATGAAAAAAAACCCAGGAATTTCTTGATATTTCGCATAGAAAAATACCGCGAATCGGTGAAAAATACCGCGAATCAGCGAATTTCCCTTGAATAAGGCTCCAAAGAAAAAATCCGCGAAGTCGTGAATCCGCGATAAACGAACTGCGAAGTAGCGAGGGATCACTGTATGTGAATGGCCCTCAGCTTCCAAGACTCCAGGTTTCAGGTTATTATCTGTGAAAATAACTGAGTTGTAGCCATTTTTGTGTTTGCTAAGTTGTGGCGGCCATCTTTCATCAGGGTCAACTCCAAACGTTTTTGAAATATACGTATAACGAACGTTTCATTTAAATCTATTGAAATGAGAAATAACATTAGCGATATGATCACAGAAGTTTCATATTTTGTGCATTGTTCCATCATCATAGATAAATGCTGGGTTTTCACTGTGTGATAGTAACAAGCTGAGTGGTTCCTCTTCTTTATAGTCCAGAGGAAACATCAGGCCTGTTTTCACTATTGGAACCTCCCGGTTAACCACTATGTTATGCTGGTGTCTCCATTTCACCAGGCTGGCCCTAAAGGACCATTTTCACAGTCCGAGCTAGGGTATGTGCTCAGAAATGGCCCGGTAGAGTCGCTGGGTGGGACTAGCTCACGCTGATTGGTTGAAACTCAGTAGAAACTGACAACAGCAGACGTCGCCAAACAACAGGCACTAATAAAATTGGAAGAGTTGCTGGTGAAGCAGAGTGGAAGGAAAAGAAATTAAGCAGTTGTGATGCTGCTTTGAATATTTGCTTTTCTAAACTCCCAATAAATGAGGCAGAAATGCCCCCAATGCCACCGTTTACGCTGATTTTTTTGTCTCCTAAAGAGCACCATGAAAAACAACACTTCTTCTGGTCACTGAACACCACCTTTTAAGTCACACAACCGCCATTCCCCAAACAGATTAGGTCACGGCGTACTTTAACAGAATTAAACTTTAATTTATTTTAATGCCCGTGGACGCCTTTTGGGGCGGATCAGTGACATCACTCACTAAAACAGTGTCAATAATTCTGGCTTCTTAAAAATATCCTCGTAGGGACGATTTTATATGGAGACACAATGGCTGAGAGCATGGACGTAATTTGGGGGGGGGGGGGGGACATGTCCCCCCACTTTTTCCAAAGTCAAGTTTTGACCCCTGCACTTTTTACCATCTAAAAACAATATTACGGTATATTAAATTGACAGTGGTTGCCAGTGTTGGGAGTAACGCCGTTTAAGTATAACGGCGTTTCTAACAGCGTTCTTTTAGAGGTAACGGAATAATCTAATTAATTACTTTTCCCGCCGTTGCAACGCCGTTACCGTTACTGGGGACGGAACGCTGTGCATTACTATGTGCTTGTCGAACGTTGAGCAACAGCTTGAGGCTTTCTGACCGCCACACTTCAGCTGCAGCCAGGGAGAGAGAGGTGTCGGTAACGCACTTACAAACACAATGATGATTGGCCGGGTGGGCGGAGACCCTCAGGTCTCAGTCGCTGCATTCTGTAGACACAACGGGAATAACTCCGTTTAAAATAACCGCGTTAATAAAAAATATGTCTTTCTGTAACAAGCAAACTAATTAATTACGTCTTCTTTTATCAAAACGTTGTTCCTGTTACTGGTAAGGAAATGCGTGCGTTAAGCAGTGCGGTGTGTTGAAGCTGTCGTCAGGTGATCAGGAGCTAAAGAGGCAGATGTTTAAGAGCATTATGGCCCGTGAAGAACGAGGAAGACGTGATGAATAGTCTACGGCTGCAGACCCGCAGATTTGTTGCTGCAGCAGCGAATCTGCGGGTCTGCAGCCGTGCCCTTAGCGTGACAGCGGGACGTCCCGGAGGTCCGCTCACCTGTTCACCGCTCAGACGTCCTGATCTTCTACCTTCCTAGATCATCCAGCTGTAACCTGTTTCTGATCATGTCTTTAGTCCCACTGTAACACTGATGCATCGGTCTCAAACGTCATGGAGCTCAGGTGTTATTAGAACTACCTGTGTGTGTGTTCACCACCCAGCTTCAGCTCTTCTGTGTTTGGGTCTGACCCAAGTTAGTAAATGTAAGTCCTCCATCAGGCTTGTGCCTCTTCTAGTGTCATTTTAAAGGATATTTATTTATTTATTTAACCGTTACTGGATTAGCAGCAACAGAAATACTACTAAAAACACACAATTATGTGAAGCTGGAAAAATCAGAACACTGTGCAAAATTACATTTATTTCTGTAATTTAACTAGACTGAGAGACCATTTAAAGGCTCGGGAACCTTTACAGGTGTTTCTATTCGCAATTTTAAATTTTAGCTGATTGGGTTTTTGTTAAATATCACACAGTGACCTTTTAATAGTCTAGATTAGTGTAATGTTCCTATTAGTAGTTCCTCCTGTTAAGTGCTTATTTGTTTAAATTATTCAGGTTTATATAAAACATTTGGACATACATTTTATTATGTTCAGTCATTAGTCATTTATATTTTACTATTGTAGTAATTCTTGCATGCTTTAATGAAAAAAGTAACTAAGTAGTTACTTTTGTTGGTAATTAGTTACTTTTATGATCTTGTAACTCAGTTAGTAACTGAGTTACTTTTTTGACAAAGTAATCAGTAACTATAACTAATTACTTTTTTAAAGTAACGTTCCCAACACTGGTGGTTGCGCTCTAGGACCAAGCGGAAAACAACCGTTTGAGTTGAAGCCCATTTCCCATTAGAGCATACTGTAAAGAACCCTTACAGTGGAAACACAACTGTTATCCATAACTTTATTTGGTCAATCATTTTACAACAAAAATTACAAAAATAAACTAAAGGAACTCGGTTTTTATCGTAGTCGTTTTTGAGATCAGTGAGGTGCCATTAGTTAATTCTATAATTATAATTATATAAAGCTTTGTTCTGATTTGCTGAATAATTAACATGAGTAATAATAATAAATAATAGTGCATTGAACTTATATAGCGCTTTTCTAGACACCCAAAGACGCTTTTTCACACACTCTCACATTCACACACTGCTAGTGATGGTAAGCTACTTGTAGCCACAGCCGCCCTGGGGAGGTCTGACAGAGGTTATACGACTCTCAAAGCTTAGCCCCTTAAACAGTAAAGGCCGTAATGTTACATGTGGTTTTCCACACTTGTCCCAACTTCTGAAAATATCACTTCTTCTGATAAGATGATTTTCAAGTCGAAGGCACACGAGCAGCAAAACAAGAGGCAGAAAGCACAATAAATACATCAGCCATATGTAGCCTACAAGAGAAAACCATGTGATGGACTGGACTGGGTAAAAAAGCGATCGAGATAAGGAGACGTGGACTCAGGACCATGAGGACAAAGGAGCATACACGCTGGACCACTCATGGGACATGGTCATCAATGCAGAAGGTGAGCAGATAAACAGAAGTGACACCACCAACATCAGTGACAGCTCTGATGAAGGCGGTAGCGGACGCCAAAACATGTCAGCTAAGGTGAAAACAAGCTCCTCGCTGTGTTTAGGACGAAAAACCACAACTCAAACATAAACTTCTTTAATTGTGTTGGTTTACATTTGAAAACATGTCATTGTGCTCATATACACAGAAAAAAAAAGGAAAATAAACTTGCTTGAGCGAGAGCTTGTTCATTGTATCTTTTTGTCTTTGTTTGTGCGCCGAAGTTGAGTTTAGAGAGCCAGGACTTAGACAGAAGACTGGAGCATCTAAAAGGATCAGAGGCACAAACACAGCACACATGCTGCCAGTCAAGTGCCAGGAGGGGGAGGGAGGGAGGGAGGAGAGAGAGAGAGAGAGAGAGAGAGAGAGAGAGAGAGAGAGAGAGAGAGAGAGAGAGAGAGAGAGAGAGAGGGGCGGGCTCAGATTCAGGCTCTGCACACACACCCTCCACACAGCCCACAGTCTGGTTGAAGCATGCAAGTAGCAGTATGTGAGTGTGTGTTCTGGTGTGTGTGAGTGTGTGTGGAGTGAAAAGCTTCGCCGGAGTCGAAGGGATGTCTGACTGATGCAGGGATTTCCCTGTCTTTCAGCCGAAGGGGATCCACGCGGGCTGTTTTAGTAACCACTGGGAATTAGGAGGGACACACACAGGAAACGGGAGATTAGGTGGAGGTAAGGAGATACTTTACTTATTTTGGGGAGTGTGTTGGGAGCTGGAAGCACGCAGACAGACCTGAGGGAGAAGGATGGCTTACTTTAATGATTTCCATGTTGACGTTTCAGTGAAGAACTGAATGAAGTGTGTGTCCATCTGTTGTGGGATTGCACACACACACTCAGAGAGTGGCTCTCTGATCCAGAGTGGGACTTTTTGGTACAGAAATCATTCCTGCAGAGGTGGCCTTTTCCTCTTTTTTACACTTTAATAAACCAAACAAAACGTTTGAAATGTTCTGATCAAACGTCCTCGCTGCACAGACCATTGTGTGTGTGTGGTTGAAAGGATTTTATAAATCATTAATGCTCTCATCTGGGACATTGCCTAGTTCCCGGCAAGAGTTAAGTCAGTGATAACAACATACCTTAGCTGCCTACTTGACTGGCAGCTCCTTGCAATCCTCATAACTGGGCAAACTGTAAAGCTCAAAGGGTGAACGTAGCAGTGCACACGTCCGATTTTATAGAATAACTGGAGACTTGGAATTACACCAGCTAAAGAAGTGTTTTTCCTCAACCACGGACCATAAAAGGGGTTTTTGCAGCAATTACGGACTGTTAGAGAGCACTGGTGGGCTTTGATGATGTCAAAAGAAAAGAAGTCAGTCTTTAAGATTTTTATCAAAGACTCAAAAGTCAAAAAGAAGTCAGATCTAGATCTGAAGAGATTATCCTGCTTTGTGTGTGTTCCTTTGGGAATGTTAAAGGGAAAAGATGAATGAAACGTTCCTAAAAGGACACTTGTGAGCATCTAGGAAGAGCCGTTAGTGTTTTAATGACAACTAGACAAAGCAAACTGAAAGTCTGAATGAAGAATGACCTGTAAACTGAAGGAGATAAAGAGTACTCATTTAGTTTTGCACACGTGTCCCTTTGTGTGTAAGAAGAATATTTGGGGACAGATTTGACAGATCTTTAATAGAAAAGAAAAACGTATGTATTTTAGTTTGAATTAACAAATTATAAAACAGAATTCTGAGATCTTAGGTGTGTTCTTGCTGTGTGTTAGTTCTAATTCCATGCAGTCGTTCTTTTTTAAAACACAGAAACGGTTTCGTTACCTGTTTTGTCGCTATGCTTCGCCGGCGGCCGCAGGCTTCCTCAGGCTGACGCTGATGGTGGCGCGTCACTTCCTTCTCCGTTTATCCGCGGGCAGCAGAGGACGTTGTCGCCCTCTACTGCCCGCTCTCCCCTCTCCGACTGACTTCCGAGAATTCTGAGATTAAATACAAGATCTTTTAGTTTTCCTGAAAACCCGTATCAGCCTTCAAAACCCAAATTGATGCATATCTAGTGATAATAAAAAAATGTACAATACTTTATGCATAGCAGTGCATGGCTGAAATCTGCTGTTGCATAAACATCAGGTAAACATTTCGGATAGAAGAGGAACCGTCGTATTAATAAAAATAAACATCTGCGTCAGTCGCTCCCACAAGGAACTTGAATTTTGGCTGGATGCTTTGCGGAGGAAATATTTGAAGGGATTTTAAGAGACAGATATAAACTGGTCTGAGTGTGAGGTGTGTATTTGTTTCTGTGTGTGTGTGTGTGTGTGTGTGTGTGTGTGTGTGTACTATGCTTTCAACACGGACAAAGACTCCAAAAGCCAGAGGCAGCAAAAAGGGGGAAAGTCTTGTCTTATCTAACACGCTGTTAAAGTGTGTGTGTGTGTGTGTGTGTGTGGGGGGGGGGGGGGGGGGGGGGGGGGGGGGGGTTATGACACAGCCTGGTGTCAGATGAGTTTTGTGGGTGTGTTTCCAGTGTGTGTGTATAGACTTACTAAAACCAGTATCACGCTGGGCTGTTGATGGTGGGGAAATCATTACTTTCACACAAACTAAACTTGAAAGTTTTAGAAAATCGTATTATGAGAGGATGTTTGTCTCACAAAAATCTGAACTATTCAGATTCCAGCAACACGAGGCTCTGAAATTCTTGTGTGTGAACGCTTGCAAGCATTTAGAGACAGTGTGCAGCCTAGCTGCTGTCAGTACTGCAATGTAGCTCAGTACTATCTGTGTTTGTGTGTGTGTGTGTGTGTGTGTGTGTGTGTGTGTGTGTGTGTGGACTGTTTATTCAACACGGACAAAGACTCCAAAAGCCAGAGGCAGTAAAAAGGAGGAAAGTCTCGTCTTATCTAACACGCTGTTAAAGCCCTCTAGTGTGTGTGTGTGTGTGTGTGTGTGTGTGTGTGTGTGTGTGTGTGATTAGCATTTTGGGGGGTTGTAGAACTCTAGAAGGTGCTATATCAAAGTAGTTGTAGGACACCCTTAACATCTGACACGTATCCTAACAGGAACCTTAGGTTGAAAACATTTCTGCAGGAGGAACAGAAATGCCAAACAGCAGTTGTTCCTCTCACTAGAATCACGGAAAAGAGAAGTGCTCACAACCAGCACATGAACACTAAGACGTTCTACAGCTGCTCTGTATAATCTGCTTCATGAATATAAAATTGTTCTCGCAAAGGCCGTGGATTAAATGATAAACAAGATCTTCACCATAAACAACAACATCCTCTGCCTTAAGCTGTACTTCCACATCCTGGTCCGCTGTAATGACTCCGATCTGACCTCGCTGCAAACTTCAAGCAACTACATGTAAGAGGAGCTTTTATGAGCAAACGGCTGGCATGATAAAAAGGCTTGGTGCAATTAACATTAAAGGGATGATCTCTTTCTCTCCTCTCTGCTTATCTCCACACTGTTCTTCTGCCTCTCTAATGATTCAGCCCTCTTCCTCACTGGTGCACTTATTTCTGCTGTTAAGCAAATACGGGGCTTATGCAGGGCCAGGTGCAATCGGAGTTGGGCTGTTGAAGTGTGTGTGTGCGTGTGTATGTGTGTGCGTGTGCGTCTTGCCCACTCACCACTCATTCTCTGCTGTTGTCACCTGCAGTCTGGTAGACAAATGTTGCTGAAGTCTGACGTGGGAGAACCATGACAGAACTGACAGCTGAGGAACTAAAATGATTCATTTCCCCCCGTGTTTGTTTATTTTTTATAAACTGTTTCTAGTTAAGGTGCAGAAGGAAATTCCAGTGCAGGCTGTTAAACGATTATTTGCAAGTTCCCTGGGAACAAAAATGCTTCTTTGCCTCAAAATAAAACTTTAACCACTAATGTTTTGTTTATTTTTGAAGGTTTTTTGGATTTGAAGGATCGTCGAGTTGAAACTGGAAAAAAAAAAAACAATGCCCTGTTACACCTGTTCTCTGAAACTTGCCACAGGTGGTGATGAGTCACAACTGGGAACCGTTGGATTTAGTAGGAGACTCCTGTGATTTATGTGAATGTGAGAACTTGTCTTGATTGGAAAAAAACACAACGGTGCAGGACACGACAGGCTGAATGAGTCAGGCATGAACATTATGTCACACTGAGCGAATGAGTAGCCGTTTGTAATGCCACTAGTCTGGTTGAACAGGACAACAGCTTGCTGGAGAAACCCCGGCGAAGCAGCTTGCGTCTCCACATTCACAACCAGCTGGGAGGAAAAGGAAATGATGCAAAGGAGCTCGGAGCTCAAAAAGCAAGAAGAGATCCCTCTAATTTGTGATGAGGGTCCAGATGGGGGGAGGGGTGACTCGGAGCTAACATGAGCTGGCACGTGGCCTAGTTCACTTCCCTCCTTTTGTCTGTTCCGAGTCTGCTGATGAATGGAGAGTTCTCCCATTCGTGCCTCTTTCTGTCGCTCCATCATATTTGATCTGATCCCTCCTTGCTGTGACAGCTTCATCATCTGTTTATTATCCCACATCACCTGCACCTGGACCTGCACCTGCACCTGCTACTAGTTGATGATGGCATAAAGAAGGACAGGTTGGTGTATTCTGTGTACACGGTGCCCTTTGGAGCCAAAAAGAAAACTGTGATGCAAGAGAGTTTTTCATAAAAACAAACAGGATGCGACCAGTTCAAACCAAGACTTCTGGAAGTGCTGTGAGGTCGCTGACCCCCCTTACACATGCACATGTACAGTGCTGCCCCTAATTAATCATACCCCCGACAAATCTTAACTTACTTACTTTTATTCAACCAGCACGTTATTGTTTGACGGGAAATGACATAGGCGTCGCCCTAAAGATAATAAGACGATGTAGAAGAGGCATTATTGTGCCCACAAACATTTCTCAGTTTTTATTTACATTTGAGCAAAAGGTGTCATATCCAAGATTATTCATACCCTTCAAAAACTGTCTCTCTGGGAAAATCTGAAGCTCTAATCCATTCCAAATAGTCCAAACTGTTCTAAAGCATCGTGATTACCCAGATTATGTAGGAGCTGCTGTTTTAATCAACTCAACTGGTGTAAAACAGCAGACATGACACCTTTTGCTCAAATGTAAATAAAAGCTGACAAAGGTTTTTTTGGCACAGTAATGCCTCTTGTACATCGTTTTATCTGCTGGGAGACGCCTACACCATTTCCCGTCAAAAAATAACTTGCTGGTTGAATAAAAGTAGCTGTAAGTCAAAATTTGTCAGGGGTAACTAACTTGTCTGCCTCCCAGGGAAAGTTTAATCTAGGGTCTAATTCAGGGTTTGGAAAGAAGGCTCTCTCTGCACATTTGTCATCAACAAGGGAGTTTAGTTTTCCAGTCCAGATGTGTTTTGTGGACCTTGTGAAGGCTTACGACTCCATCCCACAAGGCCTTTTGTAGGCTAAAGGGGCATGGGGGTGCCAGATTCCCCCTTGAGTGCTGCCAAAGCATTAGCTGCATTTGCATTTTATTGCACAAAGTCAGTTTTGTTCTCTTTGCAGATTGCAAGGCAGGAGCTGGGATCGATCGCACGATCCTCTGATCACTGGACAACCTGCTACCTCCTGAGATACTAGTCTGGCCTGCCAGACTCGCCCTCTGTCTATTCTACACAGAGGATGAGTCTGGATACTCAGAGGCAGAGAGCGTGGTGGCGGGACTAGCCATCTCAAAAATGATCAATCAGAAAAAAGGTGGAAATGACGACTGTGCCGCTTAACGCTTTTGGCTGTGGTCAAAGATGGCATCTGGCAACGACGCAAACCTTTTTCTTCATAAAAAAGGCTTTTAGCTCTTCAACTTGTTGTGGTTTTAAAGAGATGACTTATTTTGCTGCTGTACATCTTCGCATACCCTCCCCCTGCCACACTTGGTGTGGAGCTTGGTGCCTTCGTCTGCTTGAGTGTTCGCGGCTCCCGGGTCAGGGGGTTTAAGATTTTTGGCGTCTGCCTGATTAATCCTGGTGGCTGCCTGGTGGGATCTGGGTCCCTGGGTCCCTGGGCTCAGCTGGGTCCCCGGCAGGGCTGGTCGCTCCTGGGTCCTGGGTTGCTGGGTTCTGGGCTCGGCCGGCTTGGGGATGGGAGGCTGCGGGTGGGCCTGTGGGCTGGTTGCTGATATCTCCCGGGACTCTGCCGGCTGCTGGTTGTGGCCCCCTGGGGCGATCCTCTGCGCCTCTCAATGGGGGCAGGGGCTTTTCTGGTTGCAGTCACCTTGGGGTCCCTGTGCTCTGGGGCAGACTTGGAGCTCCTTCCATCTCCTACACATCTTTTGGGGGGGGGGGGGGGTTAGGGTCAGATCTGTGGCCCCTCACACTCTCTATTGGACGCTCCTATAGAGAAGCCTTACATAAACAAGCGTGTGTACACACACACAGGTGCTCACATGGTGCTCTCATAAGTATGGACTTGGTCACGTTCAACACATGGCTTAAGGCTGTGGTTGACACTTAGTGCACTGTGATTTACTATCGTGTGATTGCTCAGTAAAACAATGTTGACTTTATATTTCTTCATCAAGTTGACGCAGTGATAGCCTGCTCCTGTTGTATTGTTGTGTACCCCCCCCCCCCTTTTTTTGTTTGTTTTTTTGTTTGTTTTTCTCCTTCTGCAGGCCCTTCATTTTGTCTCTTTCTTTCTCTTTCACCTCTGTCTCCGTGTCTGGTCGGAATTACAATGCATTCAATAAACAATAACAATAAAGTTTTAAGTATCAGGCGTGACATTAAAAGCAGAAGCTTTGATGCTCCACCTGAGAGTAAATCTGTAAGGCTTGTTACCAGCAGTCAGACATCAATTCTGTAAAAACAAAACAAAAAAAAAAAACATAAAAAAAGGACTGAATCTCTACTGAAGCTGAGGTACTAAAGTGTTTCGGTGCTTCATTCATGGCAGGAAGTGAGACTGGTAGTAGGTTGGTGAAACAGTGCATTTTCCTCAGTCTGTTTAGAAGAAGAAGACATAAATTAACTAAGATATATGTAGAGTGGTAAATGTAGTACATTTGGGTTCTTTTAAAGCTTAATACACCACTCTACACTTTGACCAATGTGATGTGAATTTCAGGTTATCAGAACTTTCGCATCTAGCAGACCTGAGTTGTGGGTGAAAAAGAAAATAATTTGGTTTGCGCTAACTAGGAAGTTGATTCTTCTCAAAGCCACATCAGATGTGACAATGCTGTGTCTACCTCACCCTTTGAAAGACCCTCTTCGTGGATCCGAAGGTCAGGGAGGTTGGATGACCTCTGGGCACCGAGGTTTGTAGAATAAACGCAGCACCGGCTCTCCAGTCCAGAGATGTTTCCGGGTCACAACAGATGTATGGAACCGTTTGCGTCTAGAAGGACTGTTAGGGAGTTGGAACAATATCAGTTTTGTTCTGCAGGAACCATTTGCTGAGTCAGCGGTAGGCAGTTTTTAGCAGGGTTTTGACAGCTTGTCAAACATGCTCTGGGTTAAAGAGGTTTCGCTCCGGACGGCCGTTCCGTACATAGGCGTCATTTTAACCGGGGACGCCGGGGACATGTCCCCGGCAAAATTTGTGATTGGCAGCTGTGTCCCCCCCACTTTCAAAAAATCCTGCTGATGAGGATTTTTGTTTTACCAGCTCAGATCTCATACCAGGGGTCGGCAACCTGTTCCCATCAAAGAGCCATTATTACCCGTTTCCCACGGTAAAGAAAACACTGGGAGCCACAGCAGCGCAGCGTTGTGGGCGGGGCCTACCCTCAGACAGCAGAGAGCTGCTCTCAACCAGGTGACAGCAGCCGGTACCATGGGCGTCGCACCCGTGGGGGATGCAACACCCACACTTTTCCAGCTGTTTTGCTCACCTCCACTCCAGTCTGGTTTCTTTAGGTCGCACTCACTCTGTTTGCCTCATCTCCTTCTTCACCTCCCCTATTCTGACAGCCGATGTCGGGTTCAAGGAGAGCAGGAGAGGGAGGGATGGAAGAGCTCGACTGAATTCATAATTTTACATCTTGACATTAGCTGTACAAAGTCTGAGTTTGATCAAGTGAAGAACAACCATTTGCAGAGGTTTATAATAGGCGCGGCGCCAGGTTTTCACTTTTGGGTGGGCCACGGTAATTTTGGACGGACCTTAATAAGCAGAGACTTAAGTGAAGCAGGCAGGTCGCGCTAGAAAATTTTGTTTAAAAAGACGTCATAAATGTGTTCCCCCGTCATTTTTATTTCTAAAATATGAAGTAAAAACTCCCAATTTAATTTTCATTCATTTGTCATTAATATGTAGTCTACACCCGTGCGTTAAGTGGACCATCTTCCAGTAAACGCAAAGCATCCAGCCCACCTCTCCAAATGCGTAAAATGTGCATCACAGCCACTAGGCGCACCGCGCGCACCGTCAGCTACATCAGCCCAGACAAGAGCAGAGCAACTAGAGAAAGAATAGAGGATAATTGTGTCTGGATGTGGATGGAGATTACATTTTACAGCAGCCTGATCATCATCTAAATACGTAAACCATCACCTGTCTTCTAGTCCATGCTATCAGCATTATTTTAATTGGTGTGTGTGTGTGTGTGTGTGTGTTTTCCACTTCAAACACTGGTCTAACCAACCAGACCAGCGTGTCCAGTAACATATTAATGTTACAATTAAACAGTTTCACTTCATGTAGGCTAGGAACATTTCACCTGCCGTAGCCCGACCGCTTCTGCTCCACATGAACTTTGTGCGTAATCAAATATCTCTACAGGTGTTTTATGAGCTGAAGAGGCGACTGGATGCATCATGCGTCTCCATATTGGAGACGGGAACAAGCGCTATTCAGCCAAACTTTCATAATTTCATAAAAATAAAATTTTTCCAAGTGACACATCCCTCAGAGAGACCGGGTTTCCAGACCGCTTCAGTGGGAGGAAATCAACCAACATCCTTGAGTTTATCCGTCAAAATAAACAGTCAAATGGAAATATCTGTAACCTGTCATTTAACTGTTTTGCCTTCTTGTGAAGATTGTTGCAAAGAGAAACAATTAAACCTGATTAACCCCAGAGCCACGCGCACTGCGCTGTATGTCGTGACTGTAAATGAGGGGAAACGATTTAATCGGATCCTTTTCTTTTCATCATGGTTTAATGTAGTTTCATTCAGTACAAACTTTAGTTGCACCAATCTAACGAGACAGAGTCTGGATTTGTATTCTGAACAGTTTAAACATGTTTAAAACGGAGACATGCGTGACGCGTCTAAAATTCGCACCTGCTCCGCTATTACGGAAATTAAACTAACAAGATGAATAACATAATTATTTTAGGCACAGACAACATCCCCCACACTTTTGAAAAGCTTGCAACGCGCCTGGTCGCTCGTGTACGTCAAAGTTATCTTTCATAAAAAGATAATCAATAAAACGATTAAATAAAGTGGATCCAGAAGCTGTAGCCCGTCTCTGCCTTCAATAATATTTTACTGAGCAGGTGCCACTTTTGTCATACGTTTCTTTTTAAAACATGTTTAGACTGTTCAGAATACAAATCCAGGCTCTGTCACGTTTGATTGTTGTAATTAAACTTTGTAGGTGGGGAAGGTCAGAAAGCAGCTCAGGAAGCGCATGATTACGCACAAGCGTGACGCGTCAACCCGATCTCACAGTAAGACCGGGTTGGACCTGTTCAGGTTTACGCAGACAATCTTTACATTTAGAATTGGCATACAGATGTAAAATTAATGCAGTAAAATATAAAGCATTTTATTTAAATATCCAGTCATTATTTTACAAGCACAGAGAGCTGCATCAGATGGATGGAGGAGCCGCATGCGGCTCCAGAGCCGCAGGTTGCCGACCCCTGTGCTAGCCTACTTTATTGTCCCCAGCAATTTTTAAGCCCCACTCAAGTGTATGGTTATTGTCCCCAGCAATTCTGACAACAAACTGACGCCCTTGGTTCCGTAGCTTTTTCTCTAGAACCGAGTCACCGAGCAGTGAGCTCTGTTTCAATATTCTCATATTATGAATTCTTATCCAATCGGAATGTGCCATGTTAAGGGATATTAGAAGAAGAAGAAAAGAAAATATCATTTCTATAGCTCCTCTCAAGATAAAAATCACGAGGCGCTTCACAAAAAACGTAAAAATATAAAAAAGAACTTAGAAAATGGTTAAAATATATTTAAAATGAGCAAAAAATAGACAATTTTGATTGTGGTGAAGAAGGTCATACAAAAGCAAGCTTGAACAAGTGAGTTCAGCTGTTGTTTAAAGGAGACCACTGAGTCCACTGATCTCAGGCTCAGGGGGAGAGAGAGTCTGGGGGCCACAGCAGCAAATGATCTGTCACCTTTGGTCTTTAGCCTGGTGCTGCACAACAGGTAGACTTTGATCACTGAACCTAAGGGACCTGCTGGGGGTGTAGGGACTAAGAAGATCACCAATGTAAGATGGTGCTTGTCCATGTAAGGCCCTATAGACCAGAACCAGGATCTTGAAATGAACCCTGAAGTTGACTGGCAGCCAGTGAAGCTGGAGGAGAAGCGGGGTTATGTGGGTGTGTTTGGAGGACTTGGTCAGAAGCCGAGCACAGGCGTTCTGAACCACCTGTAGACGGTTCAGGGAGGTTCTGCTCAGACACGTGAAAAGAGAGTTACAGTAGTCTAAGCATGAGGAGATGAAGGTGTGGATAACTGTCTCAAGTTCAGAGTGAGACAGAATGGGACTCAGCTTAGCAATGTTCCTGAGATGGAAGAAGGAAGAGCGAACAAGAGAACTGACATGAGAATCCAGGGTGAGAGCTGGGTCAAAGGTCACACCAAGATTCCTCACAGAAGGTTTGGTGTGAGAAGCAAGCTGACCAAGAGAGTCTCTGACTTTGGGAACCAGCTTGTCTGGGGCACAGATGAGGATCTCAGTCTTATCTTCATTCAGCTGTAGAAAGCTCCCAGCCATCCAGACTTTGATAGAGTCTAAGCAGGTGTGTAACAGCTGCAGCTTAGACATCTCATGGGGCTTAAAGGAGATGTACAGTTGGATGTCATCTGCATAAAGATGGTAGGAGATTCCTTTGAAGGAGCTCAGGATGTGCTGAAGAGGAAGCAGATAGGGGAGAAAGAGCAGAGTTCCTAGCACAGAACCTTGTGGGACACCATGGGTAAGGGAGGTGGTGGAGGACCTAAACTTGAAGACGGCCACAGAAAAGGAACGCTCCGAAAGATAAGAGGAGAACCACTCCAGAGCAGTTCCTGATAGGCCTACCAAGTCTCTCAGCCTCTCCAGTAGCAGGTGATGGTCAACAGTGTCAAAGGCTGCAGTCAGGTCCAACAGGACCAGAAAAGAATAGTCCCCTGCATCACTGTGAGTCAGAAGGTCATTAGAGACCCTAACCCCCAAATTCCACTACCTCCGCTCCGACACGAACGCCGGAGCAAAATCGGTCCCGTTGTAGTCAATCAGAGCAATTCCACTACTGCGACTGTGCTCCGGCAGTGCGGCGCCATGCGCCGCCCTCTGTTCCGGCGTCCGGCAAAAATAGAATCGATCCTATTTTCGCCGGACGCCGGAACATCTCCGCAGTCAATAGACAGAAATCACCACCGCCCAACATGAAAAGGAGCAAGCACAATTTCCGTTTTTCACAATAAATCAATAAACAAAAGGCGTTTTTGGTTTCATATGCACAGGTTTAACAACTTTTAACAACTGTCAATGGCGGTTGAACTTTAAATGCACAAAAATAAGCCATAAATACAGTTTCCACTATCAAAGTAGTCACACTTTGTTGATCCAAACACTGCTGATCTCTCAACACAAATGATGGGCAGATTAAACAGTTCATGCCGATGCTTCTCCCACACAACGGGTGTTTGGATCTAACTTCCGCATTTATTGCTCAGACTGTATCGCAAGATCTTGAAAATCCCACGCATGCTTGTTTGCCCACCTCAGATCTCCGCACCGGAGCGGAGCCGTTGTAGAGCGCATACCAGTAAAAATTGAGTTTGGAAGCGAGCGGCTGCGGAAGGCGGGGGCGGACCGCAGCGGAGCGGAGCGGAGATAGTGGAATTTGGGGGTAAGAAGAGCTGTTTCAGTAGAATGAGCTCTACGATATTACCAATAATCTCAGAAGATCACGCCTTCTTTCAGATATGGATGCTCTGATTTGGGGTAAGGAAATATCTATGTGTCATGGGTTTAACTTAACTTTAATTTATCTCTCTAATGAACCTTGTCATATCAAACATTACTGATTACTATATATAAATCATTCAGTGTAATAATTCATTTCATTTCAGTAATTCAAGCACAGATCAATCAACCTTATTGATTTAAGCACAGATTAATGAAGACATTATTATTATTATTTCACGAATGATTAACTCATATGAGCTGAAATAGTCACTCTTATAACAGCCCAGTCTGGCCTAGATAACCAGGCAGGTTTGGCACAGAAGGTCCATGAGAAGGGAACAGTTTGCTAACAATACGTTATCATGTGTTCCGAGCTGCAGAGAGGGCCGGACTCCAGCTGATGAAATGGCAGGATCCGGCAGATTAAAGGTCACAAATGTAGACTCCTGTCTTCATGTAGACAAGGGGTCAAACTGTACATGAAAAATGACGATTTGTGGACATTACATATAAAGTAATATTTTCTTTATTTTGCAGGTTTGTTCTCTCTAGCCTCTTCTATAAGACAGACCATCGCATCATTACAGAGTGATAAATCTGAATTTGTGGGTCTCGTAAATGCAGCATGGAGCAAAGGGGAAAGGTGATAAAACTCGATTCTGATGCGCTTTGCCTCGTAGTAATATTGCCACATGAGCCCCTCGCCTCTGACGGCTAATCGTGTGTCAGCCCCGTTAATCCCTTTGGAGCGACTGTGGGAGGGCCCCCCGCAAAAGAGGGTGGTCGCGTTAGTGACGTGTACTGCGCGTCGAGTGCCGGCCGGAAGGGATATTAACACAGGTAAACATGGCCTCTCACTAGTATCTTTCAACCACCTACAACATGGCAAACTGGACGGACACGGAGACCATGGAGCTTTTGGCCGTGCAAGCGGACGAACAGATTAGTCGCCTTTTTACGGGGACGGTGAGAGACAGCCAGCTGTTTGATAGAGTGGTGAAAACATTGGCTGAGCGGGGCGGGGAGTCAAGCGGGACAAAAAGCAAGTCACAAAAAAGCTAAAGGTCCTGAAAAAGAAATTCCATCTGTCTGACGTGTCTTCCGTCTGACCTTGAATGCGCGACCCTGTACGTCACATGCGGGGGGGGGGGGGGGGGGGGGGGCAGCTCTTCCACCCCAGACGCCCAGCGACCTCCCTTTATCCCCTCTTGGTTTGAGAGATGTCTGATGGCAGTTTATTCTAGCTTCAACTTTGCTACTATGAATGCCAAAATTCTCTTCAGAGAGCCCCGGCAAATCTCGTTTTGCAAACACTATGGTCCAGTAAAAGCAGCTTTTGCATCTGCATCTTTACATCATTTTCAAGGAAATATTTGCATTGAATTTGATGCATTTTAAAATTTTTGCACAAACTCAAAGCATTCTGCAAGGAGGTGGCAGATTGATGGTTTGTCAGCACAATCTGTAGATTGGTTGTCACTCAGTTGCAAGATTGATGATTCAAGCCCTGGAAAAGGGTTATTCCAGCCAATTATCACTGTATTTTCATGAGATGGAAAGTAAATGAGCTTTAAAGCAAATGAGAGGAAACATCATACCAAAGATATTGAATTTGAAAAAAAAAAAACATTAAATGAGTTTAAGTCAGAACTGGCAGGAAAAGGAAATATATCCAAACAGGAGAACAGGACACTGGTTGCAAAGACTTCAGAGGTAGAGAGAGATTGGAAATGTGTTTGTGTGAAGTGTTGAGAAGGCTTTTATGGGAGGAATTAGAGCAGAGGTGCAACGAGTATCTTCAAAAGACTGTGTTAATGTTTTGTTTGCACTGGGGGGAGTTGACATTCCTTGGATCTCCTTCATTTTATCTGCTTGAAAATCTTTACGTTCCCAACTTCCTGAGTCAGTTTCTCCTGACTGACTTCACAAGCATGGCTGTGAATTTAGTAAGTATAGGAAACAGGCAACTTGTCCATTGTTGGTCCCCTTTTCCTTCGTACTTACAGGAAGTATGTCAGCTTGGCTAGTGACTCCTTGCTCATCACATTGTCACACTTCACACTCCTGCTTGTTGACCTGGAAGAGATGCAGTGGGGTATTGCAAGGCAGTTTCAAAAGCCCATGTGTGTGAGGGAGTGAACAATTCAAGGCTTACGGGCAAAGCTGCATAGATTCTTTGTTCTCTAGATCAAGTTTCTTTTAAATAAATAAATAACTGTGTTAAGTGCTGTTTAAGATTTCTTCCATGCTGTGTATTTTTGTTATTGTCCTGCAGTGCCTTATTGTTTTTGTGGTCAGCTTGCCCTTGTCGTCTCCCCTCAAGCCTGCACTCTAATGTCAAAGACTCATGTGGAGCTCACACAGGCCACTAATGCACTAACTGGGGAGCCTCGATTCATTGTGGCCACTCGGATCCCAAATAATAACCTCCAGCCTGAGTCTACTTCAGAGATCAACCCCCTGGAAATGGACCCATTGACCTAGATCCAACCCTGTCTACTGAAGAGATGCAATATAAATGACTTGTATCGACATCCATGTCTGAGCCATGATGTCTTTGTTCCATTGGCATGATTTTGTTTGTAAAATACTGCCTAAGTACTTTAATGAACAAGTATTATGTCACAAACGCCATCGCTACGGCTGTAGCTCTTTGGTAATGTATCTGGCAGCTATTGACAACCACTTAGTTGTGAATAAGTTGTATTTGAAATAAGTATTGAGTAGTTGCGTGTTTATCATGTGTGTTGTTGTGAGTCCTAGCTGCATTAGCGTTGATTCTCCATGACAGTTTCTGCACTCAGATATGTCACACTCTTTTTAGAAAGAGAAAAACCCAAACCTAATGTTTGGCGTTGCCTTGTTCATCTGACATGCATTTGACTTTAACAATCAGTAATTGGTTCTCTCTCCCTCTCCTCTCTCTCTCTCTCTCTCTCTCTCTCTCTCTCTCTCTCTCTCTCTCTCTCTCTCTCTCTCTCTCTCACACACACACACACACACACACACACACACACACACGGGTAATTAGTTACCAGTTAACATGGAGTAAGAAGTAGCTCAGGTGGTAGAGCGGGTTGCCTCATGATCGGAGGGCCATGGGTCTGATTCCAGCTCCCGCCAGGGGTATCCTGCTGTTGTGTCCTTGGGCAAGACACTTCACCCAACTTGCCTGTGTTAGTGGTGGTCAGAGGGGCCGGCGGCGCCAAATGGCAGCCTCGCCTCTGTCAGACCTCCCCAGGGCGGCTGTGGCTACAAGTAGCTTACCATCACTAGCAGTGTGTGAATGTGAGTGTGTGTGAAAGCGTCTTTGGGTGTCTAGAAAAGCGCTATATAAGTTCAATGCATTATTATTATTATTATTATTATTATTATATCCTGTGGTCAAATTTGGTACTGTAGTCCATGTTACAAAACAAATGAGTGAATCCTCCCTCCCCATTCGTGGCTGTTGCCAGTTATGACTCGGTATCAGAAGACAAGCAGAAGAGTCATTCACAAGCCCTTTTTACTAGACACACTGTGCCGGCAAATCAGCATAATATTACCACCGCGGTGTGTCTTTTTAATGCACCGTGCTGGCGTGGCGATGCGCAAATTTTGCAGCATTCATTCATACTCGCTTGGTAGTAATTTTGTTTTAATTATCTCTTATAAATGGCAATTGTGCCTTGGAGCAACAAAGAGAGGTGTCATGATGATGTGGGGAGTTACTGCCGAGCTCCGGCCGGCAACTATATTGAAAATGAAAGTAAACACGGGCCGTAAGTTTTGCTTTTTCAATAAAATCAGCTGAAAAGGCAAACTGGATCACTGCAGTGATCCAGGAGCTTCTGTCCGTTAGAGCTGGAGGTCAGATCACCAGAGACTTCACGAGGACTGTGGAGGACAGACACCTTTAGGAGCAGATTATCAACAAACCTCATGAGTGTGGCTTCAATCGCAATAAAAAGTAAGTTATGTCCAAGATAAACGGAAGTAGGCAGAGACCGCCCCCGTACCACCTTTATACCGCCATCGCCTTTTCTTTTGTAAAAAGGGCACCATTGTGCCAAATTACCACCACGGTCTGACCATTTATAAACAACCTACGACTCCCTGATGCCATCATGGTGTTGCAGAAAAGAGTTCTGTAAAAACGGCTATGGTAAGTTTGATAAGCAGATAAACACATTTTACCGTAACGTCGAGTTGTTGGTCATTTTAAAAAGTAGCTTGAAATATTTTTTCTTGTTCACCATTAGCATTGTTAGCTTAAAATTAGCATCTAGTCTTGTTTACCTGATATTAGAACAAAACAAAAAATGTTGCCATGGCTTCTTTGTAGGACAAGAAATAACTTCTGGGCTGCTCCTGTTACTGGCTAACATTCAGTCCACAATACTGGTGCCATTTGCCGGCCGGTGTTCAATTACAAATTTCTGCGTTTGTCTTGGCAACATCTCGAGCTAACAGATTGTAAACAGTGGCTACATCCCTCTTTAGTTTTTTTCTAAAGGAGACAAACTCCCAAAGCGGCTGAGAATGAAATTTGTTTCAGTAATCTTCCTTCCAACATGATCGTTGACATGACTGGGATAGCATAGCTCAAGGCTCAAAGGAAGACCCAGGACTTGCTGGAGGGACCCTTGGCGCTTACACAATAGCGTCGGCACGGTCGGGGTTTGGTGGGGCTGGATGGCGTGAGTTCCGTCTCGAACAGGCGGTGTAGTGTTCACATATAAATCTGAGGGACTTCTCAGGAATGTGGAAATAACCGAGCCTGTCAGCGGTGTTTACTACGCACAGGAAAGTCTGCGGTGTCCTCCATAATAAGGTACACAAAGGCTGTGTAACGTCCAAAAATGGTCAATTTTCACCTACATATTGACCCACACAATGCCCGGTCATCTACAGACCTAATTCCACCATCTGAGTGGAGTTTCTGTCCTGTCTTCTAAAGCCCAGAAGATTCTGCTGTCCTTGTTACAGCGGACATGAGTTGGAGACTCTAAACTACATTACTTTATTTTTATTAGCCTCCTGGACGCCTCTCTAGTTTTTCGGACACGTCCAACTGGAAGGAGACCTAAAGGGAGACCCAGGACTTGCTGGAGGCACTATGTTTCTTGGCTGTCCAGGGAATGCCTGGAGATTTCCCGGAGGAGCTGACCCAAGTGGAAGTTTGGGCCTCTCTGCTTAGGCTGCTGCTCTCGTGACTCAACCCCGGATAAGTGGACAAGAATGGAAGGATGGAAAAAATAGTGGCAGCGGTAGATTTATCATTCAGAAGATCGTTTGTTTTTATTGAGGAACCTAAAGTTTCTGTAAGACTGGTTTCATGTGAGACGTTTCTTTGTGTCTGAAACACTAATTGAGAAATGAAAAGAAGGGCGTGCGTCTTTTGGGTAACAATTATGTGAAAAGTGATGCAAAAGTATGTGAAGGGTTTCTGGCATCGCAACATTAGCTTTTACATCAGTAGTTTTTAGCAGGTTTTCATTTAAAACCCAGAACAATTACAGATACGGGTCTGGGGAGACTCATCCTCGCATGTTGCATCATCACAGCAATTCTGGCATTTTTAAAAATTAAAGTTATCTTTGTAGCTCCGTATTTGTAATTGCTAACAAGATAAACTGCTTTTTCATTGGTTTGCTTAAGTCTGTGGCCAAATTTGTAATGAAAATTCCTCAATGATCCAGTTAGATGAACATTTTCAGGCACTTACTGTATAAATAAAGTCAATCAGCTTTAAAACATGTTTTAATGAGAGTGCATTAGGGTCAGGAGAAAAATCTTTGAAACGTTGGGAAAGCTTTTGATAATCATTAAAATTTGCATGATCAGATCAACACACGTGTGTAACAGAGTTTCCAAACACACACATGCACACACACATACATAGCTTGCTGAAGGCATTTTCAGATACAATCAGATAGGATCCCCTGGATGCTGATGGTTCTCTTTTATGTGCAGCACATAGCGAGAGGTTTATATCAGGCGTGTCCTCACAACTAGAATAATGTGCTTGATTTGCATGAAGGAAAAAGGCCGAGTGCAGCAGGAAGGATGCAGGACGTCTGCTGGTGTCATGCAGCTGCTTTGTCATTTTCATCCATTCATGTTCTGTGCCCACTTCATCCAGTCCAGGGATCCTGGGAGTCATTGAGCAGAAAAGGGGGAACATCCTGGATAGGCTGCTTGTTCATTACAGAGCCACATAGTGGCAAAAATCATGCAAACACACCGGTGACCGGTTTATTAAATGCACATTTTTAGAGACATATAGAGACGCTTGGGCACAGGCGTGCAAACTCAGCATTGAAAGGTATTGAACCTGCAACCCTCATGCTGCACTCCTATAAATGGCCGGATGATTGAAGCTCGTTTTCTCTTGATGCCTAACCATTTAGGCTAATTGTGGAGAGATCTTGCTCCTCAACATACTGACATTTTCATCATATTGAGGCAAATCTAGCAACATGGTGTTATGGTTGCAATTAAACAACAGCAATGGTGATTTCACAGGTAGAAGTTTTGATAAAAAGTTTATAAGAAGATGAAGTATTCCGTTTCGACACCTTACAACCTCAAACTTAACTTTTAATGAGTTTGTCTGACAGACTGACAAAGTGGCACCTAACTGTTAAGTGACAAAAAAACTATTTTTTTTGTAAAATTTCAAGCAAAGAAAAATCTGAAAGTGTGACATTCATTTGTATTCAGCCCCACCTGCTCCAGTTACAGCTACAAGTCTTTTGCTGTATGTCTCTACCAGCTTTGCACGTCTAGACAATCACATCCTTGCCCATCTTCACTGGAAAAGAGCTCAAGCTCACTCAGTTTGGACGGTGAACAGCAAGTCTGATGCCAAAAGGGATTTAGGCCTGGATGTTGACTGTTGGGTCTACCACAGAAAACTCAATAAAAACATTTAAGTTTGTGGCTGTGATGTCTCCTCCTTGAACCGTCACCTTATCGTGGTGGAGGAGTTTGAGTGCCCTAATGATCCTAGGAGCTATGTTGTCTGGGGCACTTAGTGCCCCTGGTAGGGCCTCCCATGACAAATTGGTCTTAGGTGAAGGGTGAGACAAAGAACGGTTCGAAGGATCTTTCATGGCGGTTAAAACGAAGAGTCGGAGTACCCGGCCCGGAGGGTTACCGGGGTCCCACCCTGGAGCCAGGCCTGGGGTTGGGGCCCGTGAGCGAGCGCCTGGTGGCCGGGCTTTCGCCCATGGGGCCCGGCCGGGCCCAGCCCGAACCGGATACATGGGCTCGTCCAACTGTGGACCCACCACCCGCAGGAGGAACATGAAGGGTCCGGTGCAATGTGAATCGGGTGGCAGACCAAGGCGGGAGCCTTGGCGGTCCAATCCCCGGACAAGAAAACTAGTTTTTGGGACATGGAACGTCACCTCGCTGGCGGGGAAGGAGCCGGAGCTTGTGGCAGAGGTTGAGCGGTACCGGCTAGATATAGTCGGACTCACCTCGACACATTGCATTGGCTCTAGAACCCGAGACCTGGAGAGGGGTTGGACACTCTACTTTGCTGGAGTTGCTCCGGGTGAGAGGCGGAGGGCTGGGGTTGGCTTTTTGTTAGCCCCGAGACTCTCTGCCTGTGTGTTGGGGTTTACCCCGGGGGACAAGAGGGTAGCTTCCTTGCGCCTTCGGGTCGGGGAACGGGTCCTGACTGTTGTTTGTGCTTATGGGCCAAATATCAGTTCAGAGTACCCACCCTTTTTGGAGTCCCTGGGACGAGTGCTAGATAGTGCTCCATCAGGGGACTCCATTGTCCTGCTGGGGGACTTCAATGCTCACGTGGGCAATGACAGCTTGACCTGGAGGGGTGTGATTGGGAGGAACGGCCCACCTAATCTGAACTCGAGCGGTGTTTTGTTATTGGACTTCTGTGCAAGCCGCAGTTTGGCCATAACGAACACCATGTTCGAACATAAGGATGCCCACCGGTACACTTGGTACCAGAGCAGCCTAGGTCACAGGTCGATGATAGATTTTGTAGTCGTATCATCTGACCTGCGGCCGTATGTTTTGGACACCCGAGTGAAGAGAGGGGCGGAGCTGTCAACTGATCACCACCTGGTGGTGAGTTGGATCAGATGGCAAGAGAACATGCCGCGTAGACCTGGCAGACCCAAACGCATAGTGAGGGTCTGCTGGGAACGCCTGGCAGAAGAACCTGTCAAGACGGTCTTCAACTCCCACCTCCGGCAGAGCTTTGACCACGTCCCGAGAGCAGTGGGGGACATTGAGTCCGAGTGGGCCTTGTTCCACTCTGCGATTGTCGAGGCGGCTGTTGCTAGCTGTGGTCGTAAGGTGGCCGGTGCCAGTCGTGGTGGCAACCCCCGTACCCGCTGGTGGACACCAGAGGTTCGGGGAGCCGTCAGGCTGAAGAAGGAGGCCTACAGGGCGTGGCTGGTCTGTGGGTCTCCGGAGGCAGCAGACAGGTACCGGATAGCCAAGCGGGGTGCAGCAGTGGCAGTTGCCGAGGCAAAATCTCGGGCGTGGGAGGAGTTTGGTGAGGCCATGGAGAAAGACTATCGATCGGCTCCAAAGAGGTTCTGGCAAACTGTCCGGCGCCTCAGGAGAGGAAGGCAGCAACTCGCTCACACTGTTTACAGTGGGGATGGGGAGCTGCTGACGTCAACTGAGGCTATAGTCGGACGGTGGAAGGAATACTTTGAGGAGCTCCTCAATCCCACCAATGCGCATTCCGAGGAGGAACCAGAGCTGGGAGGCCTGGGGATGGACTGTCCGATCTCGGGGGCAGAAGTTGCTGAGGTAGTCAAACAACTACACAGCGGCGGAGCCCCGGGGGCGGATGAGGTTCGTCCTGGGTATCTCAAGGCTATGGATGTTGTAGGGCTGTCATGGTTGACACGTCTCTACAACATTGCGTGGTCATCGGGGGCAGTTCCTAGGGAGTGGCAGACCGGGGTGGTGGTCCCCATCTTTAAGAAGGGTGACCTGAGGGTGTGTTCCAACTATAGGGGGATCACACTCCTCAGCCTCCCTGGAAAGGTTTACGCCAAGGTACTGGAGAGGAGGGTCCGATCGATAGTTGAATCTCAGATAGAGGAGGAGCAATGTGGTTTTCGTCCTGGCCGTGGAACTGTGGACCAGCTCTATACCCTTGCAAGGGTGATGGAGGGGGCATGGGAGTTTGCCCAACCAATCCACATGTGCTTTGTGGATTTGGAGAAGGCTTATGACCATGTCCCCAGGGGCACCCTGTGGGGGACGCTCCAGGAGTATGGGGTGGGTGGCTTTCTGTTAAGGGCCATTCAGTCCCTTTACCAGAGGAGCGTGAGTTTGGTCCGCATAGCCGGTAGTAAGTCGGACCTGTTCCCAGTGAGGGTTGGACTCCGCCAGGGCTGCCCTTTGTCACCGGTTCTGTTCATCACTTTTATGGACAGAATTTCTAGACGCAGCCGTGGTGTGGAGTGTGTCGAGTTTGGTGGCAGGAGAATCTCGTCTCTGCTTTTTGCGGATGATGTGGTCCTCCTAGCTTCATCCAGCTCTGACCTTCAGCTCTTGCTGGGTAGGTTCGCGGCCGAATGTGAAGCGGCTGGGATGAGGATCAGCACCTCCAAATCTGAGACCATGGTTCTCGACCGGAAAAGGGTGGCTTGCCACCTCCGGGTCGGGGGAGAGGTCCTACCTCAAGTGGAGGAGTTTAAGTATCTCGGGGTCTTGTTCACGAGTGAGGGTAGGAGGGATCGGGAGATCGACAGGCGGATTGGTTCGGCGTCTGCAGTGATGCGGACGCTGAGCCGATCTGTCGTGGGGAAGAGGGAGCTGAGCCAGAAAGCCAGGCTCTCGATTTACCGGTCGATCTACGTCCCAATCCTCACCTATGGTCATGAGCTTTGGGTAATGACCGAAAGAACGAGATCGCGGATACAAGCGGCCGAAATGAGTTTCCTCCGTAGGGTGGCCGGGCTCAGCCTTAGAGATAGGGTGAGGAGCTCGGACATTCGGGAGGGACTCGGAGTAGAACCGCTGCTCCTCCGGATCGAAAGGAGCCAGTTGAGGTGGTTTGGGCATCTGGTCAGGATGCCTCCTGGACGCCTCCCCGGGGAGGTGTTTCGGGCATGTCCTGCCGGCAGAAGGCCCCCAGGTCGACCCAGGACACGTTGGAGAGGTTACATCTCCAATCTGGTCCGGGAACGCCTTGGGGTCCTGCCGGAGGAGCTGGTGGACAAGGCCGGGGAGAGGACGGCCTGGAGCTCCCTAATTGGGATGCTGCCCCCGCGACCCGGACCCGGATAAGCGGAGGAAGACGAAGACGACGAAGGCTGTGATGTGCCAAAATGTGCAGAACATTGGGGATATGAAAGCTGTAACCAGATTAGCTTGGATTTTATTTGTTTTAAAGAGGGCTGATTAAACAGCACATTTATGGGGCATCTGCTGAACAACGTTAGTTTGCATCATGACAATCCTTTGTGCATTTTCTTATTATTTTTATTGCCGCCACTAAAGTAGAAAGGTCACAACGAGGCGCATGTTTAACCCGTAAAGGTTAGCTTCTCCTTTCTACAAACAGACATGAGTTTGGTCATGACTCCAGTTCTTTTGGGTTTTACTCTGAAAAGTCCTCTGTGTGACGATGTCACTCCTAAACACTCAAACATGAGACATTAAAATCCTCCCCGTCTCTCCCCTGCTAGTCCTCCAGTCATTTGGTCACAAGTGGGACTTGTTCACATCCGCCCTACTTTGAACTGAGACGGCATCCATCTCTGTCAGCACCACTCTACCTCTTTACCTCTCAGGTTTCCTTCCACCTCAACACACATCATTCATTCACTTACCTGTGGCTCAACACTCCACTCCACCAGTTCCCCTCTGCAATAACAGCCCCTCATCCCCCCTTTCAGCACCATCATCTATTTTTTACCCTCTCTCCTCTCTCATAACACCCCCCATCAGTCTACCTTTGCTTGAAACCCTCTTATCTGTCTCTCTGAGCCACTCAGCCACCCTGTTATTTTGCTGTTCCTGCACAGAGCTAAAACTGCCAATTCGGCTGCATTCTAACCTGTTTGTCTGCAGGTGTTTGTGTTTGTTGCTGCAGGACTTAGAGGTGATGCATGGTTGGGTATAGGTGACATTGAATTGGGGCTTGAGGGCCAACTAAGACTCATTGGTAAAGTAAAGCCACATCTCCCCATCAGTGGCATGTATTTCGGCTACTTTGTTCATCTTTTATTGCTTTGTCACGTTGGCAATTTGATTAAAATCAGTTATTCTGAGTAAGTTAGAAGAACCCATCCACACTTTATTTCTTTATCATTCAACAAGAGTGAATATTTCTCTTTGGAGGAAACTGAAAAAAAATGCATTATGTGCAAAAATCTTGCAGCAAATACTTAAAACAACACAAATCACTCATCTCCTGTCAAACCAACGTTTTAACGTAAGATCACCTGCTGCTGAAAAGTGATGGAGTTAAAATGTAACGGGCAATCTCTCGCACAAGTTCTCCGATTGGCTGTTATTAGCGACTTTCAGCTAATACCACATTCATTTGTAGGTCAAAACTTGCAAAATGGACTGCGTTATAGCTGTTTTCATATTTGCTAAGGTCTATTGTCACCAATGGTGTTGGCTAGTTGCGTCCAACGTTTAATGGCAACATTTTTAAGATGTCACACAATATTTTGTTTTTAAGATCATTACGATTTTACGACTTTATGATTTGTTTTGCTTTGGTCTATGTGAAGCGCTTTGTGATTCTCTGTCTGTGACGAGTGCTGTATAAATAAAATTTACTAACTTACAATGCGTGGAGCTTACCCCGACCTCTGGAGGCATCAGGGGCACGGAACATTGCTGCACCATGCCGCGCTGCACCATGTGATGCCTCCAGTGTGAAGTTGGGGATAGAGTCTACAATGGAGATGATTTTTAACTCTCATCACACAAAACCTGAACTCAGTATCTATAGAAGAAGAAGAAGAAGAAGAAGAAGAAGAAGAAGAAGAAGAAGAAGAAGAAGAAGAAGAAAATATCATTTCTATAGCGCCTCTCAAGATAAAATTCACGAGGCTCAAATCGACTGAGATGAAGCCACAGATCCATCAGCTATAGCAGCCATCATCAATCAGGTTGACTCATCGATAGATGTCTTTTCTGAGCATTTCCTTAACATCCATCTAAGATTATTTTATGAAGTTATAAAACACTCACAGGCAAAAACATTATAACCTACATGTTGCCTTTGATAATAAAATAGAGTGCAAAAAGAAACAGAATCAAAAAAAATTTCTAGTCATTTTTTGTATTTTTGTTGATTTTTCACATAAAAGTCATCCTGGTGATTTTTCTCTAACTGCTACGAACAAGTCAAATTCTGAAAAACGTTTCCTCTCAGGTCCAACCTGATGAGGTTTCTGCAGTTTCCAGCTGAACATGAAGTGTAATAAACACCTCATCCCACCCCTTGTTGAAAATTAAACAACACTTCTTTTTTTTCACTGCTGCTCACATGTCTGGAGCAGCAGATCACCACATGAATATTCAGCAGATTGAATTGGATGACTATGAGGTGATTGTGCAATCACTGTTTCATCAGGAGGATCGAGCGAGCGTTGATGAAGGGATAGTGAAAACAGCGGATGTGTAATTTTTAAATTAACAAGCAGAAATTTGCATTTTTTTATTCCTTATTTAACCTGCTGCAGGATCTAAACTGGTACTTTCACCTGTAAACCAGAAATGTGAGGATTTTTTTCTGGCTCATGTGCTCAGACCTTAACCTTGGCCTTATTGAGTGTAAATAAATCTGCATTTTTAACTCTTTTAATGGGATGTTTGTGGCTCCAGGTGGTTGTGTGCACACAGGGATGCCGGGTAGTTCAGGGTGCACGGTGCAGACGCCGTTAAACATTAAAAGCTGCACACATTCATTGACTCTCTTGAGACTCTCGCTGTCTGAATGGAGGGCTTGTGGAGGAAGCCGTCTTCTTTAAAATATGGTAATCCCCCACTGCAGCATGCTGCAGAGACAGTCAGCTGAAATCTGAGTTAAGGAGTGTAATGTAAGAAGCTGAAAATATGAAAGAGCGTATTTAATGAGGTTAGTGACACTTGAGGAGCCGACTGGAGTGAACTGGGTGACACTGGATTCCACCACTTCATGTTTTTTTATCCCAAATTAATCCTAAATTGACACATTAACCCAAAACCTTTTCTAAATACGCCTTTTTGCAGATGATGTGCTGCTCTACGTTCTAGTGCTGTCTTTAAGAGTTGGTCTTTTCCTACTTTATTTGTGTGTCAAATTCAACAAACCCTTCTTCACATCTCTGCTCAGAGATGATGCGTAAAAGGGATAAAAGAAAAATGACAGTCACCTCATCTCCATGGACTTCCTTTTTCTCTCTGATGCATTGAAGCTTTTCTAAATGAAAGAACTCCTTAGGAGGGAAATGATCATTTATCTTTCACCAGTTTAAAGAAATGAATGTTTGATTTAAGCAGCTGCTGAGAGTTGTGCTTGCAGGCACGCTGTTAGTGGTTGTGTGTGTTTAGGCTAAAGGAGGATGGGGGTGATGGCGCGTGCCTTGTCAGATCCCGAAAGGATGAATAAGAAGCTAATCTACCACTGCTAGGGAATTCTGTCTCAGGCAGTTCTTTTTCTCAGAGGATCTGTGGGAGATGCAGTGGAGTGTGTCCTCCCGCTTTTATGATGGGATATGTTCAGAGACAGTCTGAGCATTAGATAAATGCAACACTTTCTTAAATGCAATCAATGCAACCACATACGCCTAAGTGCGTGTACAAAAGCAAGCGCTCATAGACAAATCCATGATTTATATTTTTATTTTCAGCAATTAAAATTCTGCTCATTCCTGACTGACTCATTGTTACAAATGTGTTCTTGATGTCTACAGGTGTGCAAAAATACAGAAATTTTAGGCAAAACAAATCTTTCACCTTCCATTCTGACTCGGTTGAAGTTTTCCTTGTTTACTCGACCACAAAGTGTGTAAACCTGAGCAACTTTACAGCCCTCCATGCAGGAGGCATTCCAGTAACAATGGGAGGAATGTAAAAGCAGAGGGAAGGGGAACTTCACAGATCATGTCCTCTTCTGGAGAAATGTGGGGGTGGTCAAAGTCCCGAGGGAGCTGAAGAAACGAATTAAGCTCATGATTCAGCCTCTCTGGTTACTTGTGTATCTTGTTGCATGTCAGTGTAGCCACGCTCCATTGTAGCATCAGCAGGTCCACCATTGGAACAAACCATTTTGTGTCTAGCCAATGCTGCAATCGATTTGTTCTCTGAACTCTGAAATTGCGACTTCCGAGTGGGTAAAACCTACTGAAATGCCCCCAAGTCAGACCTCCCAGTTGGAAATTGGGGAAAACTTTAGAACCCCAACCTCGACATCCAGTTGACCTTGTGCACGAAAAAATGCTAATTTCCAAGTTCTGACCAGAAGTATAGGTTAGTTATTCATTGATAGTATTATGCTAATGAACATAAATGGTAAACGGGAGGATACATTAAGGTATAATTGTTAATTTTTGCTTTGATTGGCATGTCTATGTTGGTATGTGTGTGTGTGTATCAACCTACTCCCCACCCTCTCAATTAAAATGGATGAAAGTAAAGCGAGATACAGTAATATACGTAAATGGTCATAAAAATAAAGACAACACATCGAATGAGAAGGTGTTTCCAAACGTTTGGCCTGTAATGGAGCTGCTAGAACACGGGTGAATAGCAGCAAAGATGGTGAACGGCTGCAACGTCACTGAAATCGCAGCCAGCTAGTTTCAGTAGATGTCTATAAAGAACCCCAGATAATAACAAGAAAGCACATTCAAGATGCTCCCAACTCAACATTAGTACAAGAGGAAAACTAAAAAGATGGCGTCGGCTCAGAAACAGCATTTGTTTGCAATGGCATAAACTTTGGATGATCTAGACCATGGCTTTTCTTTGACACATGAGCAGATACAGGTACTTAACTCCTTTATTTAAAAAAAGGACGTATTTGCTTCTTCTTCTTCTTCTTTGTCGATTTATGGCGGACTGCTTCGTTGACTTATTTCTGTAGAGATGTATATATCACGTTGTTGATTACTCTGATTGATCCTAGTGCTGTCCAATAACGTGCAGAGACGGTTCGAAAGACAGCCATAGATTCTGTCTCACCATCCCTCGATCGAGTCGAGTGGCTTTTAGCCAATCAAATTACACTTCTCTGATCACATGGCACCAGTGCCAGTGAGGTGTTGACTCAATTGACTGACAAATGCTTTGGGTCACCAAGAAGTCACTTCTTTTGTTGTAGAATTTTTTATCTTGAATTTTTTACAAATGGAAATTTTGTTGGTGCATTTCAAATGCAGAATTTCACAGAATTAAAAATTAAATGTCTCAAATTCAATGTATAAAACAGTAATATGTTGTGAGACTATTTCTTCCATACATTTGCTCCCAATAGTTAATAAGTTGATAGTCAGCATAATATTGGAGAGTCTGTACACTTGTATTTTAAAATCATAATTTTAATCAAGTTTTATTCCATTTCTTTGCAAAGACAAAAACCATTTATCAAAGTGCATTTTTTTTCTCTTTTCTATCGGCCTGGCGGAGGAAAAAATCAACTTCCAGTGAAATTTGGTGAAGAAGTGAAAGCTGAGAACGGTTTAAGACTTGGGCTGGATTAAAAGTAGCTTTCATTGAAACTGCAAAGCTGAGCTTTTACCTGAGAATTGGAAGCACTTCATGAAGTCACGTCCCAAGAGCGAAACCAACTACTCAAAATTGTCAGTTCTGCACATTTGCCGTCACCATTAAAGGAAGCGATAACTTGTATTTTCCCACCATTTAAAGGCATTAATGTGTGCCGTAGCAGCTGCACATGTTGCATTTCATAAACAAATACATCTGCTATTTTATTTATTAATACTAACATAGTTGAATCGTTTTCTGTGTGCAGCAGCAGCCGCGGCAGTGTGCAGGCAACCCTCTGACAGGCTCTTAAAAAAGCAGGCGGACATGTTTTGTTTTGCCTCATTCATGCATGGTGATGTACAGTAGCACATCCGAGGCGTGTGTGGTTTGAATCTGCAGAGCTGAGTGGTGTGTCATGTACGGGTGGAGCTGTGAGACAGGTGCAGAGATGAAAAGACTGTCAGGGGGAAGTAAAGGGTGTGCCTGCGCCGTAGCTGTTCTGACAGGCTTTTGGTATTCTTCCACAGAGCTCGAGTGTGCGTCGGAAAACCTGCTTGCATTTCTCTCAGGATTGTGCAGGTGTGTGTGAGTGATCAGAAGCGTGTGTCACATTGGATCCCAGCTCATCCAGGAAGAAACTACCTGCATGCTTGGGGTTTTTCTGTGCTCAGGTGTATGATCGACATGAAGGCCTATAGGTGTTGATGAGTCTTTAATGAAACTGTCGTGTTGTGGCAACAGGAACCTGACAGCTGCAGCGTAGAGGTGTTTTCAACACCTCCAGTCTCCGTGCAACATCTCTGTTGTTCAGCCTGCTTTTTAGAACAGTTCCTGTCAAAAGCTAATAAAACACAAACTTTAAAGAGAAGTGAGGGATCTTGATTGTGTTCTTACAAAAGGTGTGCGACTAGCAGGGAAACTGTATTTTCTACACCACTTCTCTTTGTCTCTGCTTCGTGTGTGAGCTTGTAGACTCATCTGTGAGTCGGCATGTCTGCCTGGTAATGATGCTGCAGTTGCACACACCAGTGTGGATAATACACTCCCTCAATGTGTTAACACGCTGCGAGAAATGGGAGGCAAAGAGAAAGAGAGTGAATAATTATGCTTCCCCTTTTGTCTCGACTCCCTCAATTAAGCCGGAGGAGAGGCAGACGGAGCACATGTCTACTCATCCACTCAGACCTCAGGAACAATAGGACCCCCCATTCCTATCCTGCTATCTTTCCTGCTGCCGTATTTCCCCCCTCGCCTATTTTACTTTTCTATGTTCGAATTCTGTTTTTAGCACTGCATCCCAGAGTTTTCCCCATCGTTATCCACCTCCATCGACCTCAGCTCCATGTACATTTTGCCCAGAGCTTCTTCTTCTCGCAGCTCAGTGTGGGTTTAGCAGAAAGCTTCCGTCCTCTTCTTGTTTACCCTCTCTGCTTCCCATGCCTTGCTTCAGGGCACAATGAAAGGGAAAGAGCACAGTTTAAACATTTCAGATTGTGCACAGCCAGAGGAGAGAAAAATAAAAAAACAACATCTTTTTGATTTCCCCTGAGTGGGACTGGACTGGTTTGTTTTGTTTCTTTGGTCTGAGTGAAGGATGTTTGCCTTCCTCTAACTGAGAAACAAACTGATTTATTCAGATTTACTCAACTTTAAAGCTGCCTAAAGGGAAAGTTTAGATTTAAAGAAGAAAACTGCATACCCAGCTCTTTAAACAGCCTCAGATTGGAGAAATACGGATGAATCTTGTCTGATGTGCATCCAGCTATCTAGGATTAATATTGTCTATTGTCTGGATAAATACAATATCCAGTTCTTCATATTTGCAGATAACATTTCAGTTTATTTTCCCCCAAAACAAAAGCAAAACCATTAATTGGGTTCTTTTATCTAGAAGAAACTAAGTTCTGGGTGTGAAAATAATTTGTGGTTGTTATAAACTAAAGAGTTGTTTTATCAAAACCACATCAGACGCAATCATGCTGCGTCCACCTCACTCTTTTTGGAGGCCCTCTTCGCGGATCAGGAGGTCAGGAAGGTCGGATGACCTCTGGGCACCGAGGTTCAGTAGATTAACTGCAGCACCGACTACTCCAGTCCAGAGATGTCACCAGGCACAGCAGGTTGGAAATAGTTTGCGTCTAGAACAGCTGTTTCTGAGTAGCTGAAGGTGCAAGTTTCTGTGTCGCTGTAGCATGTAGCAGGTTTTGACAGCTTGTCAAGAGATGCGGTGGTTAGAGAGTTTCCCCCAGTGGCCAGTCCGGAGGTCTGCTCAAAAACTAACTGAATCACTCAGCAAGTGATTCTGTTTTAAAAATTGCCATATTATGATTACATGGCCAACCAGGACAAAAGAGGTTAAGAGATGTTAACAAACAAAGCTCAGAACGCACATCTTTTCAGATACAAAAGATGCTCTGATTTGTGGATAAGAAAATATCTATGTGCAGTAAGGTTAACTTTAATTTATATCTAATGAACATTGTGTATGAGTGTAGATAATGATTCACTTGTTAAACCAAACATTACTGATCATAACATCAAAATGTTTCATTGTAATATTAAAATTCATTTCACCTTCATTGAATTAGGCACAGATTAATCAAACATTAATATTATTATTCATATAACATTTGATGGCAGGTTAAGATGCCACGTAGACCTGGCAGACCCAAACGCTTAGTGAGGGTCTGCTAGGAACGCCTGGCAGAAGAACCTGTTAAGACGGTCTTCAACTCCCACCTCCGGCAGAGTTTTGACCGCATCCCGAGAGCAGTGGGGGGACATTGACTCCGAGTGGGCCTTGTTCCACTCTGCGATTGTTGAGGCGGCTGATGCTAGCTGTGGTCGTAAGGTGGCCGGTGCCAGTCGTGGTGGCAACCCCCGTACCCGCTGGTGGACACCAGAGGTTCGGGGAGCCGCCAGGCTGAAGAAGGAGGCCTACAGGGCATGGCTGGTCTGTGGGTCTACGGAGGCAGCAGACAGGTACCGGATAGCCAAGCGGGGTGCAGCAGTGGCAGTTGCCGAGGCAAAATCTCGGGCGTGGGAGGAGTTTGGTGAGGCCATGGAGAAAGACTATCGATCGGCGCCAAAGAGGTTCTGGCAAACTGTCCGGTGCCTCAGGAGAGGAAGGCAGCAACTCGCTCACACTGTTTAGAGTGGGGATGGAGAGCTGCTGACGTCAACTGAGGCTATAGTCAGACGGTGGAAGGAATACTTTGAGGAGCTCCTCAATAACACCTACGCACATTCCAAGGAGGAGCCAGAGCCGGGAGACCTGGGGATGGACTGTCCAATCTCAGGGGCAGAAGTTGCTGAGGTAGTCAAACAACTACACAGCGGCAGAGCCCCGGGGGCGGAAGAGGTTCGTCCTGGGTATCTCAAGGCTATGGATGTTGTAGGGCTGTCATGGTTGACACGTTTCTGCAACATTGCGTGGTCATCGGGGGCAGTTCCTGTGGAGTGGCAGACTGGGGTGGTGGTCCCCATCTTTAAGAAGGGTGACCTGAGGGTGTGTCCAACTGTAGGGGGATCACACTCCTCAGCCTCCCTGGAAAGGTCTACTCCAAGGTACTGGAGAGGAGGGTCCAATCGATAGTTGAATCTCAGATTGAGGAGGAGCAATGTGGTTTTTGTCCTGGCCGTGGAACTGTGGACCAGCTCTATACCCTTGCAAGGGTGATGGAGGTGGCATGGGAGTTTGCCCAACCAATCCACATGTGTTTTGTGGATTTGGAGAAGGCTTATGACCGTGTCCCCAGGGGCACCCTGTGGGGGACGCTCCAGGAGTATGGGGTGGGTGGCTTTCTGTTAAGGGCCATTCAGTCCCTTTACCAGAGGAGCGTGAGTTTGGTCCGCATAGCCGGTAGTAAGTTGGACCTGTTCCCGGTGAGGGTTGGACTCCGCCAGGGCTGCCCTTTGTCACCGGTTCTGTTCATTACCTTTATGGACAGAATTTCTAGGTGCAGCCGTGGTTTGGAATGTGTCGAGTTTGGTGGCAGGAGAATCTCGTCTCTGCTTTTTGTGGATGATATGTTCCTCCTAGCTTCATCCAGCTTTGACCTTCAGCTCTTGCTGGGTAGGTTCGTGGCTGAGTGTGAAGCGGCTGGGATGAGGATCAGCACCTCCAAATCTGAGACCATGGTTCTCGACCAGAAAAGGGTGGCTTCCCATCTCCGGGTCGGGGGAGAGGTCCTACCTCAAGTGGAGGAGTTTAAGCATCTCGGGGTCTTGTTCACGAGTGAGGGTAGCAGGGATCGGGAGATCGACAGGCGGATTGGTTCAGCATCTGCAGTGATGCGGACGCTGAGCCGATCTGTCGTGGTGAAGAGGGAGCTGAGCCAGAAAGCCAGCTCGATTTACCGGTCGATCTACGTCCCAATCCTCGCCTATGGTCATGAGCTTTGGGTAATGACCGAAAGAACGAGATCACGGATACAAGCGGCCGAAATGAGTTTCCTCCGTAGGGTGGCCGGGCTCAGCCTTAGAGCTAGGGTGAGGAGCTCGGACATTCGGGAGGGACTCGGACTAGAACCGCTGCTCCTCCGGATCGAAAGGAGCCAGTTGAGGTGGTTTGGGCATCTGGTAAGGATGCCTCCTGGACGCTTCCCCGGGGAGGTGTTTCGGGCATGTCCTGCCGGCAGGGGGCCCCCGGGTCGACCCAGGAGACGTTGGAGAGATTACATCTCCAATCTGGTCCGGGAACGCCTTGGGGTCCTGCCGGAGGAGCTGGTGGAGGTGGCCGGGGAGAAGACGGTCTGGAGCTCCCTAGTTGGGATGCTGCCCCCGCGACCCGGACCCGGATAAGTGGAGGAAGACGACGACGATATAACATTTGTTCATTCAACCATATGTTTATTTAATGATTATTTAACTTATGAGCTGTAGAAGTTCATCTTTCATGAGAGTGTGCAATCCTGCAGTCTTATCAAAACAAGGCTTTGTTTGGGAGCATAGGCTGACATCTTGTTACTCCTGAAATGTCAACAAGGACAGCAGAATCTTCTGGGCTTTAGGTGACAGAATAGAAACTCCACTCAGATAGTGGAATTATGTCTGTAGATGACCAGACATTGTGTAGGTCAATATGTAGGTGAAAATTCACCCTTTTTGGATGTTACAACAGGATTTTAGGACCATCCATCCATGTTCGGCTGCTTATCCGGGATTGGGTCGCGGGAGGCAGTCGCCTAAGCAGGGAGGGAGATTTTAGGACATTAGATTAATTTAGATTTATTTTATCTTTAAAAAAAAACCTCAAGTCATCCTATTCATGGAAACTTGATAGTTTCTTTGGGCCTCTTGCACCATTTGCCAGTCATTTGTAAGAAACCCTTATTGCAACTTTTAATACTTCCTTTTTAAAATTTGAATCGTCATGCTTTCATCACAACATCCACTGATTACTGTAATTTACTCTATACATGTTTAGATCAGTCATATTTTATTCTGCTGCCCGTCTTCTAACGGGACCATACAACTTCCTGTAATTTATAGAAATGATATGATCTTGATATTAGCGTTTACCAATGATGCTTGATATTTTTATATTTCTACTGATGTATTCTGATCTTTATTTCAGACATTGATTTAAAGGTGGTAGTCGGAGGGACCGTGGCACTAGTGTTTGGCAGCCTCGCTTCCGTCAGTGCGCCCCAGGGCAGCTGTGGCTACATTGTAGCTCAACATCACCGAATGTGTGTGTGTACATGGGTGAATTATTGCATGTGTTGTGAAGTGCCTTGGGGGGTTGTAGAACCCTAGAAGATGCTATATCAAATACATTTACCATTCACTGTTTACACCAATGCCAATATGTGTGGAGTCCCATCACCTTTTCAATGGAAAAACTATATTTTAAGTTAGGTCCATTGTGCCAGACAAACAAGATTATCTTAAAAACTAGATCTCACCTGTGTCATTTTATGTCATTTTGAGTGAGAGGAGAATTAGCTGAAGAGTTTGATGTAGAACATGTGCATGGTGCAAAAAGTTGTGTCGTTTAAAGAGTAAAACCTTGTAATATAAATATTGATCGATAATATTAGACATCATTAGCATTTATCATTGTTAATGGTCTTGTTCAATCAGCAACCCATCTAGAACACCATCTAGAAGTTTGATGCTCTTGAATGTCCCCAATGCATTATTACTACTCTGTTTTTTTATTTAGCAGGAAAAATAGTTCTGAAGCTAGCTGGCTAGCTAGCTAGCTGTAGCACTTTCAGCTCAATAGGGTCGGCTCATGGGTCCCCGGAAGAACGGAAAAATGAATGCAAGTCAATGGGGAAAAAAAAACGCTATTTTCTAATCCGCTTTGCCTCAGACCCTGGATCACACATATGTTGTACTGCAATTTAAATTAAATGTAACGATGGCTGTTTTGATGACACCAGTCACATACTTTGAGATTTATCAGCTTGTAAAAGTTCGTAATTAGCATGACTACACACCAGAAATCGGCAATGTGACGTCACCACATAATCTCCTCGTGGCTGCTACTTACCACCTGGCCAGATTTGTGATGGTTCTTTCCTCCTGTGGCAAGGAGTTGAAGTTTGCTAAACTTACAGCCATTTCTCCTCTGTTTTCTCCGTGTCTGGTTTGATGACGTCACTTTTGTGAAGCACGTTTGTAGTCCTGGACTTATTTTCATTCAAAACCTGAAATAGTGTTTCCCCTTGTTTGAAAACAACCGCTTCCTTTATGTCAAAATGCTTCTTTAAAATGCACAAATATCAGATGTGAAATCCATGGCACAAAACAAGCGGAATTAGAAAATGGCCTTAGCCCCGTTGACTTATTTTTCGTTCTTCCGGGGACCCGTGGTCCGGAAGTAGATGGGCGTGACTTAGGCTCCCCATATGTGATGCTTCTAGTCATGAATTTGACTTAGATTAGCACTACCCATCCAACACTCCAACATTATGTGTGCGTCACGTTTTCTGTTTGTGTCAGCGGGTAGGCGAGGTGCATGTGTGTTGGCCTCATCAGGGAAGATGAGACACAATAAATGCAGAGGAGGAAAAGTGTCAGGGTTAAAGTTTATTTTATATAACAACACCCCACAGCGGGATTGAAACTGGACCAACACACACAGATTCTGCGATGTGAGAGATTCACTTCTCTTGTTGTTTTTCCTGCTTCTGCTTTTCCGAAGCCTGGTTTCGCTGCTGCACATTAGCAGAGGTGAGATGGAGGGAAAGGGGGGGGGTTACTAAAAAGTTGTTTGACTCGAGTTCAAAGCAGCTTTTCTGACCCTGACTGACAAGATAATAGAAGGGGAGGATGTGAGGATTTAGCAAGTCAGAACTGCGGTACGTTTGTACCGTCCCCCCAGAATATAATCGTTCCACTTTGAGGTTTCTCTTCCCGCCAAAAATTCTGTACGGTTGATTTTATTTAATTCTGCCTGCAGAGAACAAACAAGCACATGCAGAGCTATCTGGCTAATAATCTGTGATCCGATAACGTGAGATAAAAATAGCTGCTGCAGTCAAATTTTAGTTAAAGTATCATTTTCATGTGTGCCGCCACTAGAAACTTGGAGCAAAAACTTGATGTTTTTTTCTCCCCTTTTAAAAATGTCTGTAGAAAATGATTCATCATATGAATATTACAGACAGATCCACTTTGTCTTCCTTTCATCAGTTTTCTTGTGCATCAGCAGTCAAACCTGATGATTGCTTTTATTTGGATAAACAAAATAAATGTATTATTGAACTTGCTAAGCCTCACACTACATTATAAAAATCTTCAACCAAGGTGGCTCGAGGCTGGTAATAGAAAAAAAAATTAGGTCGTGTTTGCAAGGATCGTTTAATTGAGTTTCAGGCAGTAAATTATCCTCCAAGGCTTCTTTCATCTTGCTTGTGCACACGTTTCTTTGTCTGAAGAAAGACGAGGGGTCTTTTCCCAGAAAGGCTTCCTGCACATGCCTCTGCATGTCTGTGGGTATCGCATATCGAGGTAGAACTGGGTAGAACACCCCCCAAGCTTCAGAAACAACACAATGTGTTCATCAGTTTGTGTATTTCTGAGTTGTCTGGATGTGATTCAACGGTTAGAATGACTACTTTCTTAGATTTTACACTCTAAAGATAAAACATGAATTTACTTGATCCAAATTAACTTACTTAAATCTAAAGATTGATCTACAGTGCTTTATGTTGGTAAAAGTAAATGTATACTACACTTTACATTTAGCCAACTAGGTTCAGGGGAACCAGTTGACATGGGAGTGGTTCACTGAAAACACTTTTTTAATCATTATTTCTGAATATAATCGTTTACCCTATTTCATGCAGGCTGAACATAAAAAATAGTCTCCTGCATCTGTCTTCCTCATTATCTTCTGACAGAAAATATACAGTGAAACTCTAGGATTAGAAAAGCCTGGCGGGATCTACGTCACACTTTCACTTAACATTCATGGACTCGACCCAGAGTACAAGGCACTCATTCCTTCCAGAGACCACTGCAAATGTATTGATCGAACCACATATTTAAGTAAATTCAACATTAATTTTCTTAGAGTATATACATTTTCCATCTTCATACCCTGCAGTGGTTTCAGAAACCCCGTTATCTTTTCATCTCTTTGTGCATCTGACAACTTAAATAACCTAATAATCATAAGAAACCTGTTGAAACACCTCCCTTCTTTTTCTTCTTGTCTTAAGGACAAACCGACACCAACCTTTGAGCCTGTGAGGACGATGGAGTCGGCTGAAGATCATTACACTCATGTGGAGAACACAGTGATGCTAAAGCTCAGTCACAGGTAACCACGAGTACTTTAATTGTCTCAAAAATTTAGAACGACTTTGTACTTAAAAAAAAAACCCAAAAGCATTCAGTGACTGGAGCCCACTCTGAGAGGCTAGTGTGGGTTTGATGACGTGTGATTCACAGAGAACAAGCTCATCTGACAGGGGCTTACTCAAGCAAAGCTGAAATAGCACAAAGCACTCAGAGAATCGGTCTGAAAAAATTATTCTCTTAATCATGGACGTAAATTTTTTTTTGGGGTGGGGAGCAGGGGGGACATGTCCCCCCCACTTTTTACAAAGTCAAGTTTTGACCCCTGCACTTTTTGCCATCCCAAAACAATATTACGCTATATTAAAGTGACACTGGTTGAGCTCTAGGACCAAGCAGAAAACAACTGTTTGTGTTGAAGCCTGTTTCCCATTAGAGCATACTGTAAAGATCCCCCCCCCCCACACACACACACACATCTAAAGTGAAAATTACGTCCATGCTCTTAATATTTGGTAATCTCAGAAATCTGACTTTAATCCCAGAATTCCAACTTTAATATCAGAATTCTGACTTTTTTCTCAGAATTCTGAGTTTAATCTCAAAATTCTAACTTTAAACTTTGACACACAAACATTTCAACCTAAATCAGACACCAGTACCTTTGTTCATCTTCTCCTTGCCCCACAGTTGAATCATGGGAAACGTAGAGAGCCAGATTGGTGACAGCGGTTCCCATGGAAATGGGATGGGACATCTCTCTCGCAAGTACAAGTCCCACTCGCTCCGCCTTACCAGCAAACAGCTGGTCACCCGCCGTCCGAGGCACTTCTCATCAGGGAAACAGAAGCACAGGAACTCCGAGACCTCCACCCGCTCCTCCAGCACACCCAGCATTCCACAGTCCTTAGCGGAGAACGGGCTGGAACTTTTCAACGCAGGAGATGAGCTGGGAGAATTCAACCTCAACCCTCACTGGACGCAACGCGTCGCCATGACGATGATGCCAGAATCCTACCAGCAGGAGGAGGAACCCCTGGCCACGCCGACGCCTGAAACTTCCGAGGCGGACACTCTGGCTCAGGATGGAGATGACTCAATGGGGGAGGAGGACATCTTGGAGAAAGGAAGTTACGTGCAGCGGATGACTGAAGACTCTCCGGATGGAGGCAGTTTTAGAAAGAAGAGGTCAAAGTCGGCGGACATGTGGAGGGATGACAGTCTGGAGTTCTCTCTGTATGACTTGAGTCAGGACAATCTGACCAGCACTGAGGAGATGATCGATGGAGGAGAGGAAGAAGAGGAGGAGCAGCTAATGGGTCCTACAGGCAGCACAGGTGAGGACACAAGTTTTGGCACAAACTGACATCATTGATTTTTTTGTACAGGTAAGGAGCGGGAGGGTGGAGGGAGGAGTGGGAGGGTGGAGGGAGAGATCTCAACCTTTTCCTGATGTATGATGAGAAACTGGGCTGATTAAAGACCGAGTTCTGTCGTCCAGCTGGTCACAGCCTTGTTAGCTTAAGTGGTGCTCTACAGGAGGTCAGCTTGGCAGTAGGCAGCGCTGCTAAACTAACTGATGAAGGTTCGAGTGCTGCTGTACCTGACGAAGACCAGATTAATGAGTCGTTCTGCTGCAAGCACACACATTTTATGTAGACACACTGTCCTCTAAAAGCTGCTGTGTGTTCCAGGTTCTGCTGAAAGGGCGTCGTCTCTGGACCACCTGTGCAGCCCACAGAGTCCCGGCCTTCGAGGGCAGAAGAGCCGTCCCGTAAAAAACCGCAGAGAGGCTGAGCGAAATGGGAAAGGAGATGGGGAGAGCGAGCTGATGTCTCCAAACGAGGACGGCGGCGGCTACGTAGCTTTCACGCTCCCGTGTCGGCGCTCTCACTGCCTCTCAGAGGGGTTGTCGGGGCTGGGGATGCCCACTGCTCCGTGTCCGGCTTTCCAGGGACGCCGAGCACAGACCACTCAGGTTTAAACATGCAGAGCTTTCTGTTCTGCTGCTCTCTTTTTGAACTTCAGATCTCTCTTGGGAGGAATCAGCAGTTGATCTAGTTTTTTCTCAGCCAGACATTTTTGGAAATTACCCAGACCTGCTAGATGCATGCAGCTGCAGCTGTAGAATATAAGACACAGTGCATCATTGCTTAGAAGATTTTCTTGTTTTAGCTAATTTACCAATGCGTTAGAGCAGATGCAACTGATAGATAGCTAATTATTGTGTTCACGTGTCACAAAAAAAGTGAAAGATGTGTTTTGCTCAGCTAGTTCCTACAAGAGCTTATTTTGACATAGTCTATTGAGGTTTTTTAAGATACAAGTAGACTAAAAATGCAGCAAAACAAAGGGAAAAGGGGGCCGATGGACCATTTTCTCAACAGGATGGAGAACTTCCAGCTCAATGAGATTTTTTTTATTATGGAAAAACATGCACAGACTGATTGGATGCACTCAGGCTTCCTGCAACACGCACTGAATTTATGTATAAATGTGAGCCCAGAAACATCTCGTGTAGTTTGACTTTCCAGTCATGCAAGTTTCTTTCCATATAATCTCCTTGCAAATCAGCCCTGTTTTTACTCTCCGCTTCTGTCTAACAGGACATCTCGGGTGTCCTGGGCGAGGGAAGTGAGTATGGCGACAGCGGGATTGATGGCGTTGCCACGGAGACCGATGCAGACGGAGACCTAGCCTCCCGGCGGTGTAAGGCCATGTCGGCCTCATTCTCGGTCTACTCGACCACGGAGAGCAGCATTTTTAATGGGAGCGACAGCGGGAGCAGCAGTGCGGGCGGAGGAGAAGGAAGAGCAGGAGACAGAGGCAGGGGGGGCGTGTACGAGAACTTTAGAAAGGAGCTGGATGGTGAAGCTTGGGTTCGTTTACATTTGTGTGTTTTGGGAGCAGTCCTCTTTTATCATAAATTAGCAGATTCGTTTTTTATTTTTGCTTTCTTTCTCTGCCTCTTCAGACGAATCAGAGGCGAGACTGCAGGGAGGAGGCAGGATCTGCTGTCAGCGATGAGCAGAGCAGCGGGACGCTCAGCAGTGCTTGTCCTGCCGAGTCTGTGCTTGACTGTGCACGGGGCACTGTAAGGAAAGCTGGGGCTTTGTCTGTCAAGAACTTCCTGGTTCATAAGAAAAACAAGAAGGTGGAACTTGCAACAAAGCGAAAGTGGAAGCACTACTGGGTGTCTCTAAAAGGTGCTTCACCCACGCATCTCATGTTTCCACCCATAATCCATCCATGCTTATCAGGCGCGAAACTTGCATGATTTTATGCACATTAGTGTCTGTTTTCCGTTGTGTCTCTTCTCATGTCAAAGTTTAAAACAAAGTTTTGAAACGTGATCAGTCACTTTGATATTTTTTCATGCAGGCTGAACAAGAAAATGCTTTCACTCCTGTTTCCTGCTTTAGCCACAGAAATAAATTAGACGGGGAAACGCTTGGGTCAGAAAAGGCCACTCAGATCAACGTCACGCTGAAAATTAGCATTCATGGTCTCACCAGTCTTGTCTCAGGACCTGGGAAGGCTGTCTTGATTTAGCGTCCAGGAGAGAAAAGAGCATGTCTCGTCTAGTAGAAGCTAACCGTTAGCATTAGCAACTTCACCCCACGACAGAACTCCTCCAGGCTTGTGTTATTTGTGGAAAGTGAACACAGACCGCGGAAGAATTGCGTTGCTGTTAGCCAATCAGAGGCGGGATGTTTGAACATCATGAATATTAATGAGTAAAACTCCAAAGCCGTCCGTTTTCTGCTCCCCACTTCTCTGGCTAACGTCGACTTCCTGAAACAGCAGCGCCAGAGCTTTTTTTTTTTCTCAGGAGAAGGCTCACAAGGGTTTCATTTATACTGGAGACCACAGCAGATTTATTGAAATGTCGAGTGTATGCTCACTTCAAAAGATCATTTTATGATCAAAAATCAAAGCAACGTCATGTGCAATGTCCTGCACTATCGCAAAGTCTTGTGAGACCCGATCGCCATCTGAGTCTGTGATTGTGAATCTTCTAAACCACCATCACACAAAACATTAGCTTAGCCTTCTGAGGCCCTGCGTGCACAAATGAAGGTGTTGGCTTCTTGCACTAACTTAGACCTTTTTTGTATTATTATTTAGAGACACTTGATATAGACTTTAATTTAAAAATGTTCTCCTTTAATTTCTATTTTTTAGGGAATTAGCCAACATTTTTATTTGATTTTTTTTACATCGTACCAAACACAAATTTGGGTCTCAGAAGGTTAATATCTGTAAAACTGACTGTTTAGGAGCATTTTAGTGTTTTGTAAGTAGTAAGTCTGTATGGTGGCCATCTTTAAACCAGTTGTGTCAAAACGTAGATCCAGTCATTTTTTTATGAGTAAAATCCATTCAGGGTATTTTGCAAACACACAGATAAACGGTGCAAGTGAAAAAACAGCCTATAATAACCGAAGTCCTGCAGCCGTAACGTCTCACACAGAAAAGCATCTGAACCCGACCTCTGTCCGTTTAATCTTCCGTTTTCTCTCTCCTGAGAGGCTGTAATCACATCCAGCCAAACGCCGTCAGTGACCTTGGTCGTCACCTTTCCTGTGTTTGCTCCCGCTCCTCCGTATGCATTACCTCGGCTCACACTCATCACAATTTAATTTTACGCCAGGCTCCACGTCTAATCCAATCTGCTCCTTTTAAAAATGTGTAAGATGCACCCACCGTTTGTATCCATCTCCTAAAAATAGATAAACCTAACCGAACCCCCTGACCTTGAGTTGAAATTTGGACCAAGATGACCTTGTTTAGATGGAAATGACAACTCTAGCCCCCATTTAAGTGTTTTTCTCTGTGTCTTCTTTAGGTTGCACTCTTTACCTGTATGATTCAGACAGTCGGTCTGGCATTGATCAGAACAGCATCCATAAACACGCAGTGTGGGTGGAGAACAGCATCGTCCAGGCCGTACCTGAACATCCAAAGAAAGACTTTGTCTTCTGCCTCAGCAACTCAGCAGGGGACGCTTTCTTGTTCCAGGTGATAAAACCAAACTCACGCAGGAATACCCAGATGGACAGAAGAGTGACTACTTCCTGTGGGGCTCTTTTGTGTGTGTGTATGTTTGACACATGAATGCATGACCTTTAGCGACGACTGGGAGATACGACAGTCCCATGTCCGTGTGTTTGTTTTATGTCTGACATGTTTAAAGGCCACCCTGTCACACTGTCACCGTGATTCACAGCAGTAGCCATTGTGTGTGTCGAGCTTCAGCCATTTATATTCATGACAGCTCTCCGTTTCATGAATAGGAAGATAATAACCCAGCAGTGAGATTTACGTGTCAACCTTATCTGAGGCAACTTTAGGACCTAAAATCCAGTTTCTTCACTCCGCCTCTGTTTTCTGTTTTTTTGCTAGACGTCAGGCCAAACTGAGCTGGAGAACTGGATCACAGCGATCCACTCTGCTTGCGCCACTGCCCTCGCCCGACATCACCACAGGGAGGACTCGGTGCGGCTGCTGAGAACGGAGGTGCGCAAGCTGGAGCAGAAGATTGACATGGATGAGAAGATGAAGAAGATGGGAGACATGCAGCTGACCACAATCACCGACGCCAAGAAAAGGAAGACCATACTAGAGCAGGTACACAAAGGATGATCGTCACGGTGTCTGATAGAAATTGTTTAAAAAGATTAACTAAAGCAGAAGTAGAAGGATATTGAAAAAAAAATCATCACCTGAAAGCTTTTCTTGTTTCTTCATATCACTGAATACACAGTTGGAAAATCAGTCTGATGTTGATGTAAATAAAGTTTTGGATCATGTTGCATTTAAAAATGTTGAAACACCTGAAGGACTTTAAATCTGGAAACATTTTACATTCCTTTGAAGTGCTCTGAAGTCATAGGCGCTGCGCGCCGATAGGCAAAGCAGGTGACTTGGCTTGTTGTCCTCAGGCCACAAAGGGCCACCAGAGGGCTGACAAACTGTGAATGCGTCAGCTCAAATTGTCAATTGGCAGCTCTGCTGGCCATCCCGCAGCCCCAGCCTGGGCCCTATCCAGTTGGTTGCTCTTCCCTGACTGGGCTCTCAGTTCAATTCAGTTGAGTCGCTTCAAAGGACCACACAAAGCAAACATTCCAATTGAGTACAGTTAATTATGCTAATTAGTCAAAAGTTTCCTATGTAAGGAACCCAGCAGAATGCATCGAGTCACTGACTCTCCCATGACATTGCGCTCTCCTGACAGACCCCTTCCCCGATGGGGGCCCTTCCCAGATTGGGGCCCTCACTTGACGTGGCCCTCCCCTTATGGGGTCCTTCTCTTTACTGGGCCTTCTTCTGATTGGGGTCCTCTCCTGACCATGCACTCTCCTGATTGGGGCCCTTCCATGATGGGGACCCTCTCTTGACTGGGCCTTCTCTTGATTGGGGCCCTTCCATGATGGGGACCCTCTCTTGACTGGGCCTTCTCCTGATTAGGGCCCTTCTCTGATGGGGACCCTCTCCTGATTGGGGCCTTCCTCTGATGGGGACCCTCTCTTGACTGGGCCTTCTCCTGATTGGGGCCTTCCTCTGATGGGGACCCTCTCTTGACTGGGCCTTCTCCTGATTGGGGCCCTCTCTTGACCATGCCCTCTCCTGATTGGGGCCCTCCTATGATGGGGACCCTCTCTTGACGGGGCCTTCCCCTTCCCTTTACTCAAGACTGGCCGTACTCTTCCTTTGCTTTTGTGAAGCGCCTCGTGGTTTTAATCTTGAGAGGTGATAAATACAATATTTTCTTTCTTTCTTTTAGAACAAATTCATTATAGAAGTTTTTTTAAGATGGATCCACTGATATCCAAATCAATTAAATGCAGAATAGTTGCCGTTTTTAAAGAAACACTTCTGTTTATATTTATTTATTTGGCAGACGCTGTTATCCAAAATGACGAACAATTGTTAACCGATAGGGCATGTTGTGATCTGTGAGGGAAACCAGAGTACCCGGAGGAAACCCGCGCATGCATGGGGAAAAGATGCAACTCCACTCAGAAAGGCCGCAGCCGAGGTTCGAACCTGCAACCTTCTTGCTGCGAGGCAACAGTGCTAACGACTGCGCCACCATGCAGCCTCTTCCATAAAGCCATACTAGTATAAGTAATATTAACCTTCAACCTCTATGAGTAAATCCTGACTTCTTTCATAATTAACACATGAAACCATTCAAACTTATAAATTAACATGCAAGTAGGTTGAATTTCAACATATGAAAGAAAGATCTGCTGTTTTAATTTGCTTGAAACCCAGGGACAAACAGGTTGTAGCAGGAACTAATGCAAATGAGTTTAGTTTGTGTGCGTCTGTTTCACCTCCCACGGCCCTCCCTCTGATGCTCTGCACATAACGCAGCAGGTCTTAACTGGTGGGGGCAGCATTGGTGAGTAATTCCTCTCCACAGGGGCTTCAGCACTCCCACATCTCTCTCCTCTCAGTGACCAAACAGCTATGCAACACCAAGTGAACCCTTTGTGCCAGATCTAGCTTTTCCTTTAATTTGATTTCGTCTCTGTTGTAATTTTCCTTTATTAGATAAATAAGGATCTTAACAGTAAAGTTTGCATAAACTTCACTTTTTGCTTCTCTAGATCTTCCTGTGGGAGCAGAATCTGGAGCGCTTCCACATCGATCTCTTCCGCTGTCGCTGCTATCTGGCCAGCCTGCAAGGCGGAGAGCCTCCCAATCCCAAACGCCTCCTGGGTTTCGCTTCGCGTCCAACCAAAGCGGCCATGGGTCGCCTTGGCATCTTTTCAGTATCTTCCTTCCACGCACTGGTACGGTTAAGAATAAAACTCGTACATAAACACAAATCACACACATGCGCCACGCTGCCCTTTCTAGGCTTTCCCCCAAGTAGCCTCGTGGTACTTTTACTCCTAAAGTACTTCAGAGTTCCCTGGTCTGAAACTCAAACACGCTTCACGTGTCTTTGCACGTTCCAGTTTCGTTCCCAACTGCCGACCCTCTTTCTGACAGCGCAGCTTGGAGAGTGGGCGTGTTTATGTGGCTGTGAATGCCTTGTCACAGACGCCTGCTACAAACAGGAATTTCTGAGTGCCCAACAATTCTTCACACTAATCCAAACATTACCCACTTAATGTAAAGTGAAAACAAGTATTTTTTATTATTATTATTTTTTGGCGCACAGGAAACCACCTTTGTATTTACTCACACAGAAATGTCCATAGCTCAGACTTACACACACGCAGATATCAGCATTCAAGACGTGCATGAAGACACTTTTCTTCAAAGTTTGAGATGAAAATCAAAACAAAACATTCCTTCAGGTTGTTCTCTCATGATGCTGCAGACAGCCGGGTGATTAGCTCGGAGTTTCACACCATGGTAGGTGGATTAGCAGAACTCCAAGAATGTACAAACTGAAACATCAACATGGAAAGAATGATTTAGATTGACAAACCATAACATTTAAACCACTAAGAGAACAAGGGTGTGGCATTACCTCATCACAGCGGCATCTGCCAAAGACAGAGGTTTATAAGAAATGAACGTGTTCGGTGTTTTGCGTGATGCCTTAATTACTGCAGATGCGATTTCTATTTCTTTACCCAAACACTCGGTTCATACTTTCCCCCCATGACCCGTCAACATCAGCTTGATTCCCTTCAGCTTTGTTTTTAACTGGAACATGAGCACCGTCTCACTGAAAAAACATGTTCATGAATCCTCTGAGGGACATGACAAAGAAAACAAGGTGTTGGCATGACCTGCAAGTTCACACAGACTCAGACAGATGCGTGAAAATGATGAGTGAATCGAGAAGAACTCTGTGACCTGATGGATGCTTTGTGGCATCGATGATTTAAAGGGGACAAATGGGACAAAACTCACCTTTAGGATTTTTTTTTTGCTGCCATGTGGGTTCTACTGCCTCCATAAATACTCCAAACCTGAAAAAACTGTGTATTCATTTTCTAGAAATGATGTGCTTACAATGCATTGTTTCAAAAAGTCCCCTCACAACGTAGAAACCATATCTCACGTGCAAGAAGGAGTTGCTGCTGGTGAAGCAGCAGCTCTACTCTGAGCCCCTCTTGGTTACTGGAGCTTCTCAGCTTGTAACAACCAAGTGGGGGGTGAGTGGGCGTGGCCAGATCTAGCTTGTTTTCTTAAAGTGACAGAGCCCTGAAATGGCTCATTCTGGAAGGTGCTGAAAATGTCAAGAATAAAACTGCTAACTTCACTTTAAGTAAAAGGAACTTCATGCAAAGAACTTCACAAACATGTTTGTTAGATTATAGGACTATTTTAACAAAGAAAAGAAGTCTGAACTGTTATAACAGGAAAAGCAGGACCATCACGGTTGTGCTTTAGAATATCAGTCATGAAAAGCAGACCAGAGTGATGAGCGAGATGCGTGAAAAGATTTCTGAGGCTTAATTTCGAACCTGATGGGAAGTTGGTGACTGGTTTTCCACACGCACACAGAAACCCACAGCATTTTAGTATTTTTGTGACTGGTGGATCAATACAGACTTGGTTTGTAAGCATCCCTGAGGCACTTTCCCACAAACAGGCTTAACACTCTCTGCCCCCTGCATGTTGTTGCATTGCTGTCTACTCTTGCTTCCTTTGTCCATCTATCTCCCTCAGTTTCCTCAGTAATAAATTACTTTGCTCCTTTTTTAAATGATAACTTTAATATTAATTATCTGATGTTCATGGAATTACAATCTTAGGTCAAAGAGACAGTATAAGAAAACAGACAGACAAAATAAAAAGAATTAAACAGACAGTTGACTTTCTTATATATGCAGTGAGCGCATGATCAGTGACTGCTGAACAGACACTAATGCAGCCTCTGTGTGTGCATACATGTGGTGAAAAAGCACAGTGATGTTGAGCTGCTCATAGTTCAGCATTCGCGTGTGAATTAACCCAGAAATGCCAAAAGCTTCTCTGTCTGTGGTCTGGTAGTAGGTCACAGAACAGGATGTGGGGTTGAATGCTTTTCATATATATATATATATATACTGAATGTCTGAAAATGTGTTTAATTTGCCTGAGCCATTGCCGTTTACACATACTGATCCTCCTTGAACCGTCACCTTATCGTGGTGGAGGAGTTTGAGTGCCCTAATGATCCTAGGAGCTATGTTGTCTGGGGCACTTAGTGCCCCTGGTAGGGTCTCCCATGACAAATTGGTCTTAGGTGAAGGGTGAGACAAAGAACGGTTCGAAGGATCTTTCATGGCGGTTAAAACGAAGAGTCGGAGTACCCGGCCCGGAGGGTTACCGGGGTCCCACCCTGGAGCCAGGCCTGGGGTTGGGGCCCGTGAGCGAGCGCCTGGTGGCCGGGCTTTCGCCCATGGGACCCGGCCGGGCCCAGCCCGAACCGGATACATGGGCTCGTCCAACTGTGGACCCACCACCCGCAGGAGGAACATGAAGGGTCCGGTGCAATGCGAATCGGGTGGCAGACCAAGGCGGGAGCCTTGGCGGTCCAAGCCCCGGACAAGAAAACTAGTTTTTGGGACATGGAACGTCACCTCGCTGGCGGGGAAGGAGCCGGAGCTTGTGGCAGAGGTTGAGCGGTACCGGCTAGATATAGTCGGACTCACCTCGACACATTGCATTGGCTCTGGAACCCGAGACCTGGAGAGGGGTTGGACACTCTACTTTGCTGGAGTTGCTCCGGGTGAGAGGCGGAGGGCTGGGGTTGGCTTTTTGTTAGCCCCGAGACTCTCTGCCTGTGTGTTGGGGTTTACCCCGGGGGACAAGAGGGTAGCTTCCTTGCGCCTTCGGGTCGGGGAACGGGTCCTGACTGTTGTTTGTGCTTATGGGCCAAATATCAGTTCAGAGTACCCACCCTTTTTGGAGTCCCTGGGACGAGTGCTAGATAGTGCTCCATCAGGGGACTCCATTGTCCTGCTGGGGGACTTCAATGCTCACGTGGGCAATGACAGCTTGACCTGGAGGGATGTGATTGGGAGGAACGGCCCACCTAATCTGAACTCGAGCGGTGTTTTGTTATTGGACTTCTGTGCAAGCCGCAGTTTGGCCATAACGAACACCATGTTCGAACATAAGGATGCCCACCGGTACACTTGGTACCAGGGCAGCCTAGGTCACAGGTCGATGATAGATTTTGTAGTCGTATCATCTGACCTGCGGCCGTATGTTTTGGACACCCGAGTGAAGAGAGGGACGGAGCTGTCAACTGATCACCACCTGGTGGTGAGTTGGATCAGATGGCAAGGGAACATGCCGCGTAGACCTGGCAGACCCAAACGCATAGTGAGGGTCTGCTGGGAACGCCTGGCAGAAGAACCTGTCAAGACGGTCTTCAACTCCCACCTCCGGCAGAGCTTTGACCACGTCCCGAGAGCAGTGGGGGACATTGAGTCCGAGTGGGCCTTGTTCCACTCTGCGATTGTCGAGGCGGCTGTTGCTAGCTGTGGTCGTAAGGTGGCCGGTGCCAGTCGTGGTGGCAACCCCCGTACCCGCTGGTGGACACCAGAGGTTCGGGGAGCCGTCAGGCTGAAGAAGGAGGCCTACAGGGCGTGGCTGGTCTGTGGGTCTCCGGAGGCAGCAGACAGGTACCGGATAGCCAAGCGGAGTGCAGCAGTGGCAGTTGCCGAGGCAAAATCTCGGGCGTGGGAGGAGTTTGGTGAGGCCATGGAGAAAGACTATCGATCGGCTCCAAAGAAGTTCTGGCAAACTGTCCGGCGCCTCAGGAGAGGAAGGCAGCAACTCGCTCACACTGTTTACAGTGGGGATGGGGAGCTGCTGACGTCAACAGAGGCTATTGTCGGACGGTGGAAGGAATACTTTGAGGAGCTCCTCAATCCCACCAATGCGCATTCCGAGGAGGAACCAGAGCTGGGAGGCCTGGGGATGGACTGTCCGATCTCGGGGGCAGAAGTTGCTGAGGTAGTCAAACAACTACACAGCGGCGGAGCCCCGGGGGCGGATGAGGTTCGTCCAGGGTATCTCAAGGCTATGGATGTTGTAGGGCTGTCATGGTTGACACGTCTCTACAACATTGCGTGGTCATCGGGGGCAGTTCCTAGGGAGTGGCAGACCGGGGTGGTGGTCCCCATCTTTAAGAAGGGTGACCTGAGGGTGTGTTCCAACTATAGGGGGATCACACTCCTCAGCCTCCCTGGAAAGGTCTACTCCAAGGTACTGGAGAGGAGGGTCCGATCGATAGTTGAATCTCAGATAGAGGAGGAGCAATGTGGTTTTCGTCCTGGCCGTGGAACTGTGGACCAGCTCTATACCCTTGCAAGGGTGATGGAGGGGGCATGTGAGTTTGCCCAACCAATCCACATGTGCTTTGTGAATTTGGAGAAGGCTTATGACCGTGTCCCCAGGGGCACCCTGTGGGGGACGCTCCAGGAGTATGGGGTGGGTGGCTTTCTGTTAAGGGCCATTCAGTCCCTTTACCAGAGGAGCGTGAGTTTGGTCCGCATAGCCGGTAGTAAGTTGGACCTGTTGCCGGTGAGGGTTGGACTCCGCCAGGGCTGCCCTTTGTCACCGGTTCTGTTCATCACTTTTATGGACAGAATTTCTAGACGCAGCCGTGGTGTGGAGTGTGTCGAGTTTGGTGGCAGGAGAATCTCGTCTCTGCTTTTTGCGGATGATGTGGTCCTCCTAGCTTCATCCAGCTCTGACCTTCAGCTCTTGCTGGGTAGGTTCGCGGCCGAATGTGAAGCGGCTGGGATGAGGATCAGCACCTCCAAATCTGAGACCATGGTTCTCGACCGGAAAAGGGTGGCTTGCCACCTCCGGGTCGGGGGAGAGGTCCTACCTCAAGTGGAGGAGTTTAAGTATCTCGGGGTCTTGTTCACGAGTGAGGGTAGGAGGGATCGGGAGATCGACAGGCGGATTGGTTCGGCGTCTGCAGTGATGCGGACGCTGAGCCGATCTGTCGTGGGGAAGAGGGAGCTGAGCCAGAAAGCCAGGCTCTCGATCTACCGGTCGATCTACGTCCCAATCCTCACCTATGGTCATGAGCTTTGGGTAATGACCGAAAGAACGAGATTGCGGATACAAGCGGCCGAAATGAGTTTCCTCCGTAGGGTGGCCGGGCTCAGCCTTAGAGATAGGGTGAGGAGCTCGGACATTCGGGAGGGACTCGGAGTAGAACCGCTGCTCCTCCGGATCGAAAGGAGCCAGTTGAGGTGGTTTGGGCATCTGGTCAGGATGCCTCCTGGACGCCTCCCCGGGGAGGTGTTTCGGGCATGTCCTGCCGGCAGAAGGCCCCCGGGTCGACCCAGGACACGTTGGAGAGGTTACATCTCCAATCTGGTCCGGGAACGCCTTGGGGTCCTGCCGGAGGAGCTGGTGGACAAGGCCGGGGAGAGGACGGCCTGGAGCTCCCTAGTTGGGATGCTGCCCCCGCGACCCGGACCCGGATAAGCGGAGGAAGACGAAGACGAAGATGAAGACGAAGACATACTGATCGGATTAGTTAACCTTATTTGAAGTGGCATGCAAACCAATTGCTGTTTAAAAAAGGCATCTTACATGAATGAATGCCTTTTCAGTTGTTTCTTGAGAAAAAAAAACTCTGGCTTTGAGTCTTCCTCATTAGTATTCAGGGTATGTTAAGATCTTGCCTCCGATTGGCTAACAGCAACGCAACTCTTCCATTTCCTTTGTTCACTCTGCTATGTTGATGTTTGATCTACATATATAACCCAAGCCTGAAGGAGTTGTGCTATGTGGTGGAGTTGCTAATGCTAATGTTAGCATCTACTAGCCAAGGTGTGCTCTGCTGTCTCCTGGTTGCAAAATTCAACACCGCCTTCTGAATTTCAATAAAGTTTATCTAATTTTCGTAAAACTACAGACTAATAAAATGCAAGAAAGGAAAAAAAAGAAGAAAAACTGTCTTTTATATGTATATATGGAGCCTAAGTCTCCTCCCCTTCTGGTCAGCTCATGGGTCCCCGGAAGAACAAACTACAAAGCTACTCCCTGTAGTACGCCTCTCAAGATAAAAATCACGAAGCACTTCACAAAAAACAAAGAAATTTAAATATAAAAAGATTTCAAAAAAATTATTAAAAATATGTTTCAAATAAGAAAAAATAAATAAAAATTGTGATAAAAAATGTAAGGAAATGGTGAGAGAGAGAATGAATAGGAAAGAGGGAAATCAGTGGAGTGCACCTCCACCCAGACGCAGACACTTTTGGTATTTGATTCAGATGTTTTCTGTGATTGTCTCTTTCGCAGGTCTCTGCCCGCACAGAAAATAGCATCAGGAGGAGAAGTCAGCCTTTGCCTCGTAACTTCAGCAAACGGCGTAGCCGTTTCTCCTCCCTCTGGGGTCTGGACACCGTCTCCAAGAGGAAGATCAAGGCGCACCCTTCAATCGAGCAGGTTTTCACAGTTTACTGTCTGATTTAAGAATGACAACAACAGAATTTCGGTTAGATTTTTAAACAGCTTCATAGTTACGAAACTAATATTAGACCAATGCTTTAAAACATGCAATCATCTGAATTAATGTGGTTTCAGGTGTTTAAGGATCGTATCGAGCCCGTGAGAAAACCACTAGAGAGCATGTTTGAGGACTCCGCCAGTGAGAAATCAGTAAGTCTCAAACAACTTTATTACTCATTAGTGCCTCGACAATAAAACTCTACCTTTTAACAGAGACCTATACGATTTCAACGAATTGATGTAAAATCAGGAGTTTTAGTACTTGTTATTAAAAGAGTGAGAAAAGGTTAGAGCTCGATATTGAAGAAGATACAAGCCAGTTGGTGTCATCATAAGTAGGTCACATTTTCTTTTGTCACTCTTCCCATCCTGCAGCCAAAGTGAGATAAAAAAGGACACGACAGCCAGTGTTTGTGTCTGTACAGTAATGCTCTTCCCAAGGCTGAAACACAAACTTCCTTTGGTATTTGCTACAGAGAATCAGAGCTCTGCTAGCTTGAGGCTAATCACTCGTCATTGTTTGCCTTTCTTGTAAACCAAGAGAAAGACCACTGGAGCATCTGATGAACCCTTTGTGCTTGCATAATGAGATAGCGGCTTGCAAAGACCCCGAGGCCAGAAGCAGAGCTGGATTTTCCACCTCCCTTCACCCAACTGAGATGGCTTTGGTGCTCCGGCTCTTAATTTGGCAGGTTATCTGGGGAACGCACAAAATCCATGCACCCTTTTGCACCAGCGAGCATTTCTTTGAGGTCACTCTCAAGCACTCGCTCTAATGTTTTTAGACATCGGCTTTTCCTCTCGATGAGGAGCGATCTGAGAATTTAGCAAACTTATGAAACTTAAAAAATTGTCACATCTTTTCGCTAAACCACTAAACAGCTGTGGGTTTCCAAACCTTCATCAGTAAATACAGATGGTCAAATAAAAGTCATACATTGGCGTTGAAACGTCCCTGCTTATTTTATTCGTTTTAGCCTGAGGCGATTCCATCTCTATCAGAGTCCATCAAGTAGAGAAAAAATCCTTTCTGCTAATTCCACTGAGACAAATTCGATCCGATCTTTGCGGATCATTAGCTCAGATTATGCAGACATTAGCTACTAGGACCTGGAGGTTTCACACCATCTGTGCGCTCACGTGTCCGCTGTTTTGACAGTAATTCATAAAAAACTGAAAATTAAATTTTAACCAAGAGAACTGGCTAAGCTCAGGTCACCACAAGGCTGTGAGTAAACTTGTGGTATTTTAACTCAAAGATAAACATCCTGTTGGTTCTGCAAGGACAGATAACTCTGTTTTTAATGAGAACTGATGAAAAGGTGAAGTGGACGTGGGAGAGGAGAGCCAAGCCTCTGTCTGAACCCTGAAAACTAGAGCAATATAGCTCATCCCCCAGTGGCAGGTTGAGAGATCAATTTTCTTCCACCCATACTTTGACTCTGCAGACAGATGACCGTAAAGGACCGCGTCGGGAAAAGAATGCCGCAATTTGTGGCGATGTAAAGTAGAAAAAATGTTGCGAACTCAGGAAGAAAATGCAAACATACAGATGTACCAACGCGATTGGGTTCACATCCTATAGACTTGTCCGAACTGCGATTCTACATTTGTTCCTGGGAATCCTTTTGTTAGCTTAGGAGGGAATGAGAGACCACAAGATTTTATTACACCTCCTGGAAGCCCTTCATCACCCCAGCAGAGGAATCCCAGATAGGCCAGGAGGCAAGCCAGATGGTGCCGAGCAACCCTGGGAGTTCAGGGAGTTGGGGGAGGTACTGGTTATCCCCCCCCCCCCCCCCCCAGCCTGTTGTCTGTCTGGGAAAATGTGTCTTTTTCTTTGCGTATCCATGTTTTTTTGTGTGCTTGCTTCTAGATATAGCTCACCCATAAAACCCTAACGTTTTTTTCTGTTGCACGGATTCAAACTCACACAAGTTTTGGTCGATTTCAGCGGAGACTGCACAGCATAACTGTTGACCGTCAGCAGATTACACAGTTTGAAGGGAAATAAAAGGAGGGGGAGTTGATGGAGTGATGCACAGATAGGGGGAAAGGGCAGCAGAAGGAGACGCAGTGATTAATGGAGGGGTCGGTACGATGAAAGAATGAATGTCTGGATGCCGTTACTTGATAGCAGCAGATGCATTACGGGTCAAACTGATGTAATGTCAACAGACTGTTGAGAAAGGCCAATGAATTCACAGATCATAGTTTTGAATTTAGATTTATAATAATAGCCTCATTTTGTCTGTTTTCACTCATCACGTGCGTACGTGTTGGATTTTCAGAAGAAAACCGAAGACTCCGTGAAAAGTCTTTCCAGCCCAAATGTGGACCGTGACATTTGGGTTCCCCATCAGCTGAAGCCATCCTGGGTGTGTTTGCCTAACAACCAGCCCGTCCTGGTCGTCATACAGCCGGGTGAGACAGCAGTGGATGTCCTGAGCTGCATCTGTGAGGTAGGACAGTGATGGGAGTGTCACTTTAATCACTATATTGGACTGTAGTATTAGCTAGGTCTCTTGTAATTACAAGTCAAGAGCAAGAAACTGCTTCTTCAGTTTTCCCGCAATTTGCCAGTTCCTGTGCATTCAGTTACTTTCTTGTGTGTTGACACATGCATGTAAACACCTCAGAGAGAATACACCTCTAGATTTTAGTGTAACTCCACTTTTTTCATTAAAGTTGTGTGTATTGTCTTCTCTTCCAGATCCATAAGTTTGAGCCCTCTTGTCACTACCTACGAGTGAAAGTTTGGGTTGACAACCAGATGCTCTTTTATGTTCCTAGATTTGAAGAGGACATCTCTGATTTGGTAAAAAAACAAAACATAATCGAGCCCTTTGACACGTGGACGCTAGCTAACACCCTGATATGAAATAATCAGATGTTTGCAGAAGATGAAAATAGTCTTCTACCGCCTTATCCGGCTTTAGCTTCAAAAAGAAAGTCATTATGAGAGATGTTCAGATCAGATCTACATCAAACTATCTTGACTTGTGACCTCAGAAGGCTGTGTCGATTTTGAGGCCAGGAGAGAGCAGAGCGCATCATGACTAGTAGACGCTAACCATTAGCATTAGCAACTCCGCAACATGGCGGAATGCATTCAGGCTTGTGTTTTTTGTGGAGATAAAACATCAACGTTGCATTTTTTACCCAAGAAAGAAGAGTGAATGAAGGAAGTGGAAGAGTCACACTGCTGTTAGCCAATCAGAGATGAGATGGTCATCATGAATATTAATGAGTAAGACTCAATCCCCCACACCTCCAACTAACTTCTACTTCCTTAAATAATAGCGCCAGAGCGTTCCTTCCACAGGAAAAAAACTCGCAAGTGATTGACCAGGTCAAATGTATCGAAATAAGGAGTGTATTCACACATTCAGTTATCTAGTTTATATTCTATGTAAAAACATAATTATTGTGCTACAGTCTGCATTAATACACAGTACCTCATTTAGGTTTCACTTTCACCGTATTATTAATACATGCTCGTGACCTTATGAAAAGATATGGATGCAAACATGAGCATGTTTCATGACCTGGATTTGGATTTGATATGCCTTGCACGCAAAATTCCCAGAATGCAAAAAAGCCATTTTTGCAATGTGCTATAAATAATGTAAAATGATTCTGAGTATATTGTGCACACTGAAAGAAACCCATTTGTGTGATATTGTATGTGTGTGTGTGTGTGTGTGTGTGTGTGTGTGTGTGTGTGTGTGTGTGTGCGCGCGTGTGTGTTTTCATTAAAAAGCATTCTCACTTGCTAGAAAAATGCCTTTCCTTCATATAATTCCTGAAATAAACTCTTTGTGGTGGAGCTGTGTAGGTGATGCTCTGAACCTTTTCTGAAAACACAATTACCATCTATCTGTGTTCCACGTCAAGAGCCTGTTTTATCCTCCTGCTTTGATCAGTGGCTCATTTCACCCTCTTTCATGCTTAGCCCATGATATTGCATTATTATTTCTCCTCGGCGAAGGCTGCTGCACACTGCGGACGTCTCTTCTCAATTTTTCTTCATACACACAGCTGCGCTTCAGCTCGTCTGCTGAGAGGTTGCAACCTCGCCTGAACACTCTCAGACTTGACCTGGATTTTGACCCCACGACCTTCATATGCACCATATCCACTAAGGGGGCCGAATAATGCATGAGCCATTTCATACTTTATTAAGAGTTATAGCATAGCCTTGATGTCAAATATATCACCACAGTCTCTTTTTTCCTTCAATAAAATATAATATAAATGTGTGTGTGCAGGTCTACAAAGAGATTGAGATTTGCCCCAAAGTCACCAAGGTGATCCGGTTCAACAAAGCCGAGTCGAGCACCATCGGATACGGTACGAATGGCAGCAGTCCTCAGTCCTGTAACAAATTGATTTCTTAATGGATTTTATTGAGTCGTGCTTTGATAATTACTGAAAGAGAATGACCCAGTGAAAACACAAGTGGGTCTAATCGCTTCATTTTGATGCCGCAGCGGTGCACGCTTTCACAGAGATTTAAATAAATAGAAATGACTCTGTTTTCAATTATTTGTGTTTATAGGATTTTCTGTGGCAGTAATAGATGAAGATGGGGTGCAGAAGCTTCATATTACTGAGGTGAAATCAGGAGGACTGGCTTCGATCAAAGGTAAACAAACTATATATATATATATATATATATATATATATATATATATATATATATATATAAATACATATATATATGTATTTATATATATACGTATATATATACATATACGTATATATATATACGTATATATATACATATATACATATATATATATATATATATATACATATATATATACATATATATATATATATATATATACATATATATATATATATATATATATATATATATATATATATATATATATATATATATATATATATATATATATATGTATAGTGACAAGTTGTGTCAGCAGAGGTTATGCGGGGGTTTGGGAATGTTCAGCAGGTGGATTTTGTTTCTTGGAATTCAGAGAGCATTTTCATCACCTGAATTTCATACAAATCCTTATCTGTGCATGTTTGTTTGACAGGATGAGATAAAGAAAATGCATCACCTGCTTTGAAGAGCATGCCCACTCACCTTGTTGTCATCTAAACTTTGTGGCTCGTTATCTTGTTGAACCTGAGCTGAGATGATGAAAAGATAAACTTTTGCTTTTATTTTCGTACTCAGTAAAAAGTTTTATAATGAGATACCATACCAGTTTATTTCTATGGTGCATTTAAAAACAGCATGGGAGCGTACCAAAGCGCCTCCCAAACAACATAAAATATCTGTTACGTAAAAAAAAACAGATAAAACAATCAGTAAAGGCAGATAAAACAGCAACCAAAGCACACAATAAAAAATAAAAAATAACCTAAAAAAGAATCACAATCTAAAAACCAAATTGTTAAAATGTGCCTTCAACCATGACTTGAAGACAGGGACGAAATTTTGATTTCAGAAGTGGGGGGGACACAGCAGGCTTGTGCGGATTTGGGGTGGGGGGTGTTATGTAAAGACCCCTTGACACGTCACGTGCCCATCTCAATAATTTTTCCATCCTATATATATATATATATATATATATATATATATATATATATATATATATATATATATATATCAAAGTTAAAAAATGTACAACTCTATTATTATTTTTATTTATTATCATTATTGAAGTGCAGTTTTGGCTGTTGACAATGGATAGGCCATTGTATTTATTGTTTTGGGTCTTTTTTATTGTTTTTGGTGCAACATTTTCTAACAGGGAGTGAGATTCCTTTTTTATTCAATTTTTGTTTGTTATTTTTATTCATTTAGAAGTTCTGGTTCTGGACATTTCAATGTTAAATTAAGGTTTATTTGTTGCATTTTAAAGGGTGTACTTGCATTATTATGATATATTAACATTATATCAGTGGTTATTTTGGTCTAGATAATGTTGACAATATCGTTTATCATCAACAATTTGTTGGACAAAATATCGTCCAGCAAAATTTGTTACATTCCCAGGCCTAGTCAAAAGTATAAAAATGATTTATACATAAACGGTCCCTCCTGAGATCTGGCCGTTTGTTCATTTGCTGTGTTAGAGGACATGCTGAACTAATGTTTTACACATGATCATCACCCTAACATTTGAGTGTATAAAAACATATTAAATATGTTTTTTCCCTTAAAAGTGTTTAAACAGTTGTTGCATTTCAACACACAAAAAATAAATGGAAAAAATAAGATAAATCTAATGAAAAGTGTACATCTTTGACATTAAGCTTAAAAAAATCTGTTGACGATGATGATACTGTTCATTTTTCAGAGCTTTTTAATGTGAAAATATACATTGCAATAGATAAGTTTACAATAAAGTTAAATGATAAAAGTTTTGAAGTTACACTTCTACTACTACTAGTAATAATAATTATGATGATAATAGTAATAATAAAAAAATAATTATTATAATAATACGAACAAATTGTGTCTGAGGAGTCAGTTATGTGGAGGAGATGAGTTTGTAAAAGTTAGTTTTGAGTATGTGTGTGAAGGAGGAGGTGAGTCTGAGCTTAATGCAGGGGTGTCACATGTCCAACTTACGTTTTGACTTTGAAAGAAGTCTCTTATATCCACTTTTCGTTTTCTTGACATGCTGCCTCCTGGCTGTGCCTAACTACCAAAGACTCACAAATGAACACTTATTCAAATGTTATGTAATGAAAGCTGAGCTGAGCTCTGATATTACACAGCGTCTAGTTGACGATGTGACTCAGTACCGGTGTTCCCTAGCGGCTCCAAACTAGCAAAACAACGTGAGCACGTTCTGACTGTTTACAACTTGAGTGACAGCAGCAACAGCCAATAATACGTTAGCAAGTATCAGCAGAGCCAATAGATTAGCTTTTGGGCGGGTCTAATAGGAAACCGGTTTCCGTTTCGGTCCTAGTGCTCAACCAAATCCATTTAATGGAGCGTAACATTGTTTTTGGACGGAAAAAAGTGCAGGGGACCAAAACTGCCTTTTGAAAAAGTGGGGGGGACATGTCCCACCCGTCCCCCCCCCAAAATTACGTCCCAGCTTGAAGATACCAATGGATGGTGACTGTTGAATAGTTAGTGACAGCGCTTTCCAAAGAGTGGGAGCTACATACCACAAAGGCTCACTCTCCCCTTGCCTTGTAGTTCGTAGACGGGGTGTGGAGTCAAATAGGACATGAGTATGTCCGACAAGACCGTTTAAGGATTTATATACAATGAGCAGGATCTTAAATTGTCCTCTCAAAACCAGAGGTAGCCAATGAAGATGCCCCAAAACTCGAGTCACATGGCTACGTCTGCCTGTGCTGGTCAAGAACCTTGCAGCTGCATCCTAAAATGTTGCAAACAAGCAGTATTTTTGTGTTGGGGTAAGGCCTTACCAACGGATGCCCATTAGGGTCAAACAGCCCTGGGGAGTGCAAACTAACAAGCACATCAGACTCCCTTTTATCACTGGCAACAAGTGAAGAGGTAAATGTGTAAAACAACAACATTTATAAATGACAAAAGTTTTGTAACCATTTGTTACAAATCAGTAAATGCATTTTGTCCTCATGGGTTCCTGTAGAAGGAAACATGGCATCTAATATGTATATATATATATATATATATATATATATATATATATATATATGTGTATATATATATACATATACATACACATATATATACATATATATATATGTATATATATATATATATATATATATATATATATATATACATATATATATGTATATATATATATATATATATATATATATATATGTATATATATATATATATATGATTGTACAGGAGCTGTGGATCAGTGGTTTTCTCCCATTTCTTTATACTCTTAGCTAGTTTTCACATCCAACCCCCACCCACTGGTCTCTATCTTCAAACCACAGCAGAGAGACTTAATGGGTTTGAGAAACACGCGGCCATTTTGTAGATACAGCTCTAATGTATAGAAAATAACACGCTCCACCACTGTGCCCCAGGGTCGCACCAAGGTTACTCAAGTGTGAGATTGTGGCCCCTGGTGCATTAGCAGCCTGAGAGCTGCTATCCTAGCAGTAGGAGGACACAGCTGCTCTGATTGTCCACCTATACCAGTGACATTTTGTTTTGCTGCATCACAGAATTCAGACGTGTGTTTCAGGTGTTGTGTCAGTAGGCTAATGTGTGTGATGGGCCTTGAATGGAAGAAATCAGAGTGAAGTGTAGGACAAAGTCGCCCCAACGGGTTTTTGTCTGTAATTTCCGTTCTGAATCCCCCACAGAAGTGCACACACACACACTAGCGTACACATTTATACACACACAGCAGTTTGTAGCCAGAAGGGTTATGGCTCCCTGTCCAATAAAGACTCTATTATATCTGACAGTTCCTCTTCAGACAACTAGGTCAGAACTTATGGCTAGATGTGTGTGGTGTGTGTGCATGTATGAGTTTATAGCGTCTCTGCTGTTTTTGTTGGAATTAAAAGGACCAATGACTTTATTCTGCAGTGAGAGCAGGTGAGGAAGCTGACAACCAGTCAGGTGAAATGGTGAAGCGGGCTGATTGAGCGCTAATCATCAGTTAACAAAACAATTCACAGGTGTGAAAGGGAGGAATTCTCAGGTATAAAACATGTTCTATCAAGGTCAATGACGTCTCTTTTATGCACACTAACACAAAGACACTATATGTGAGAGGACAGGAATAGACAGGCATTGCACGCTCGCTCCTGAAGCCATCTAGTCTTGTTAGATCAGCGTTTGCCTCGAGCGTGAAAGCAAGCATGAATAGATGCATTTTTAATGTATTGGAAGACTTTAGAGTCCTAAAATCAGTCTCAGAGATGCGGTTTGAAAGAAAGGTGCCAAGCTTTGGGTAGTAATTTGTACCCATTAGTCCTCGAGGAACTCACTGATGACCCTTCCTACTGAGTACTGTTTCTTTATTTTTTTGTGTTTCATAATTTAGACTTTTCAATAAATAAATCACTTTAAAAATCGTTTTTTCTGCCTTTTTTATTTTAAATGTTCCTTTAGGTTTAAAAGCAGGGGATGAGATCCTGTATCTGGGCGAGAAACCTGCATCTGAGCTCCAAACGGAGGACATGAAGGCTGCATTTGCAGATTATACACTAACTTTGAACATCAGCACCCTGCCTGAGTTGGACCGTAAAATGCTCTGCTCTAATCCACCTCGGCGCTCCGACGGGAAGCAGGACACATCTACGGACATCTTCTCCCAGAGCCAAGGTAAGACTTCAGAATCTGCTCAGACTATTTGCAATGCAACCGTTTACTAACGTTGTGCAGCGTGGAAGGGAGATGCATCACTACCTGCAGGGGGTGTGGAGGACAGTCTGGTAATTATGCTGGGATGCCGTCTGATATAACCTGCAGTCAGCCGCCAGCCTCTCCCTGACCTGCTCTTTTTATTTGTGCAAGGGCACCATTTGTATTCCTCAGGAATGGGGGCTTGTAATGCACAAGCTGACAAGCTGGCATTGTTTACTCAGGGACTCGGAGCAGTATGAATATTAATATGCATCCTTCAGCAGTGTGGAGCTGCCACTGTGGAGGATGCGCCATATGCTAAGGGTCAGACAGAGAGTAAAACACTTTTGCAGCCAGATGGAGGTCACTGATGATGTCATGATGAAGATGAGGCTGCTGAACATGAATACTTAAACACAAAAGGGACTTTAGAGATGAACCTCGTCATAAGACCCACTTAAAGGGATGTTTTTATAATGATGTCATCGCAGCTACGCAAAGTTGTTTGTGACTATTTAAAAAATGATGGAAAAAAGAGGAGAAGCAACTTAAAACTAAAAGCATGTCTCCTCATTTCTTTTGTGAGCAGAGGACATCCTGGATGAGGTGTTGGGTTTGACTGTGGACAGCCTGGATGAGACTTTGGAGGAACAACCACCGCTGAGCCCCAGAGATCATCAGGAAAACAGAAGCTTCATGGCAGTCGGCCAGAAGGTAGGGTGGAACATTTTAAATGGCAAACATATCTGACATTTTAGAACAAACATACAGTGGTGCCCCCAAGGGGTGGCCAAGGGGGGCCTGGAAAGATGATGGCCACCCCACTATGCCCCCCCCCCAATAAATCATCTATGTTCACATAAAACATTCCTTCGTCCTCTTTAATAAATGTATAAATGTGAAAGCCAGTAAGTAAATTTATATTTCTCGAGCAAATAAATCATAATTTCAGTAGATTTTGCTGAGTCACCAATTAAAAAAAGATTAGTAGTCTGTTTTTGTGGATGCTTTAGTTCAGGCAGCAACAGGCAAGTCATTTTTTTCTAAAATGCTAAAACACTAACATTTAAATTTTTTACAAACTGTTTAATTTATTTTGTCTTTTATATGAAATTTCTGTTTCTCAGATTTGAGGTCAACATGATGCCTGATGCTTTAAATGAAAAGGAATAAGGGAGCATATATTGCACAGCCACAGGCTAAATGCTCCCAGAGTTACCTGTAGGACCAAAATGGTGGTCCTTCGATGGCCACCCATGAGCATTTCTGGCGCCACTGAAAGCATAGAGAAAAATGCATGGAACAGATCCAAGAGATAAAATCCTACAACCTGTCAGATGGGATGTTGAAGGCATCAGTAGATTTTATTTAATTTGGAGATGCTGGGCTTCCATTATTTTCTGCTACTTGAAGGTAGTGAGGTCATCGTCTCTTTTTTCGTAATCAGAAATGATGGCTCATCAAACACTGTCTTATTGCAAAAACATAAAATAAAAAATCAAACGCATTCTGGACGTATTACTGATGTTTTTACACATATTCTGGTTTGTGAAAATTAAAAAACGGAAGATAAATAGAAAAAAATTAAAATCAATGTACAATTCATACATGTGATGCCATAGCACGATGTGTTTGTGTAAACCTGTTAGTCTCTGCATGTGAGCTGAAGCGTGTGTGTGTGTGTGTGTGTGTGTGAGTGCTGTGAAGCACTGAAATGGAGACAGACAGGTGAGTGCAGGACTGAGTGAACAGCATCACTTTCTAATTAACATCATGTCCGGTTCAATCAGGGCCATTGAGTTGATTGCTGGAAGAGGTTGTGTACCAGCCCGTTTCCCTTCGATACGGCTGTCGCTTCCATTACCATGGTGATATCTGACACCGAGAAACAACCAGAAACTTCATTTTTTAAATTGTCTGCATCTTAATCTAATGGTGAAAGACAGGAAGGAGACTTCAGAGACAGTAATGTGTCCTAAATCGAGAGTTTTCTGGTGGGCTCAGTGCTGGCAGTAGTCCGGGCTTTGTCCTGCTGGCCAGCACTGGTGTAGTGGCTCCAGGATAGATTTTAAGCAAAGCAGAAAAGTGAGATAAGGATTTTTTTAGTCATTGAGTCCAGTCAAAGTGAAGAAATCCTTACAGTAAAAACAAAACAGATCTACTCAGCACAGCTTTCTTATTAAAATGTAAATAACTACTATTCTGGGATGCAGATCTCATCATCCCCTATGTGCTGCGGCGCTGGGGCGTTTAATGTAGAGTTGTTGCCTTGTTTCATGTTTTTAGTTCAGACTTTTACATCTCCACATCGCACATTTCCACTTTAGCCTTTAAAATTTAACAACTTTGAAAGTTGCACATTTTCCCATCTGTAACAGCTTTTAAGATCAAATCATCGAGTCTTCATAATTCCAGCTTTAGGGTTTCGTCGTCGTCGTCTTCCTCCGCTTATCCGGATCCGGGTCGCGGGGGCAGCATCCCAACTAGGGAGCTCCAGGCCGTCCTCTCCCCGGCCTTGTCCACCAGCTCCTCCGGCAGGACCCCAAGGCGTTCCCGGACCAGATTGGAGATGTAACCTCTCCAACGTGTCCTGGGTCGACCCGGGGGCCTTCTGCCGGCAGGACATGCCCGAAACACCTCCCCGGGGAGGCGTCCAGGAGGCATCCTGACCAGATGCCCAAACCACCTCAACTGGCTCCTTTCGATCCGGAGGAGCAGCGGTTCTACTCCGAGTCCCTCCCGAATGTCCGAGCTCCTCACCCTATCTCTAAGGCTGAGCCCGGCCACCCTACGGAGGAAACTCATTTCGGCCGCTTGTATCCGCGATCTCGTTCTTTCGGTCATTACCCAAAGCTCATGACCATAGGTGAGGATTGGGACGTAGATCGACCGGTAAATCGAGAGCCTGGCTTTCTGGCTCAGCTCCCTCTTCCCCACGACAGATCGGCTCAGCGTCCGCATCACTGCAGACGCCAAACCAATCCGCCTGTCGATCTCCCGATCCCTCCTACCCTCACTCGTGAACAAGACCCCGAGATACTTAAACTCCTCCACTTGAGGTAGGACCTCTCCCCCGACCCGGAGGTGGCAAGCCACCCTTTTCCGGTCGAGAACCATGGTCTCAGATTTGGAGGTGCTGATCCTCATCCCAGCCGCTTCACATTCGGCCGCGAACCTACCCAGCAAGAGCTGAAGGTCAGAGCTGGATGAAGCTAGGAGGACCACATCATCCGCAAAAAGCAGAGACGAGATTCTCCTGCCACCAAACTCGACACACTCCACACCACGGCTGCGTCTAGAAATTCTGTCCATAAAAGTGATGAACAGAACCGGTGACAAAGGGCAGCCCTGGCGGAGTCCAACCCTCACTGGGAACAGGTCCGACTTACTACCGGCTATGCGGACCAAACTCACGCTCCTCTGGTAAAGGGACTGAATGGCCCTTAGCAGAAAGCCACCCACCCCATACTCCTGGAGCGTCCCCCACAGGGTGCCCCTGGGGACACGGTCATAAGCCTTCTCCAAATCCACAAAACACATGTGGATTGGTTGGGCAAACTCCCATGCCCCCTCCATCACCCTTGCAAGGGTATAGAGCTGGTCCACAGTTCCACGGCCAGGACGAAAACCACATTGCTCCTCCTCTATCTGAGATTCAACTATCGATCGGACCCTCCTCTCCAGTACCTTGGAGTAGACCTTTCCAGGGAGGCTGAGGAGTGTGATCCCCCTATAGTTGGAACACACCCTCAGGTCACCCTTCTTAAAGATGGGGACCACCACCCCGGTCTGCCACTCCCTAGGAACTGCCCCCGATGACCACGCAATGTTGTAGAGATGTGTCAACCATGACAGCCCTACAACATCCATAGCCTTGAGATACCCAGGACGAACCTCATCCGCCCCCGGGGCTCCGCCGCTGTGTAGTTGTTTGACTACCTCAGCAACTTCTGCCCCCGAGATCAGACAGTCCATCCCCAGGCCTCCCAGCTCTGGTTCCTCCTCGGAATGCGCATTGGTGGGATTGAGGAGCTCCTCAAAGTATTCCTTCCACCGTCGGACTATAGCCTCAGTTGACGTCAGCAGCTCCCCATCCCCACTGTAAACAGTGTGAGCGAGTTGCTGCCTTCCTCTCCTGAGGCGCCGGACAGTTTGCCAGAACCTCTTTGGAGCCGATCGATAGTCTTTCTCCATGGCCTCACCAAACTCCTCCCACGCCCGAGATTTTGCCTCGGCAACTGCCACTGCTGCACTCCGCTTGGCTATCCGGTACCTGTCTGCTGCCTCCGGAGACCCACAGACCAGCCACGCCCTGTAGGCCTCCTTCTTCAGCCTGACGGCTCCCCGAACCTCTGGTGTCCACCAGCGGGTACGGGGGTTGCCACCACGACTGGCACCGGCCACCTTATGACCACAGCTAGCAACAGCCGCCTCGACAATCGCAGAGTAGAACAAGACCCACTCGGACTCAATGTCCCCCACTGCTCTCGGGACGTGGTCAAAGCTCTGCCGGAGGTGGGAGTTGAAGACCGTCTTGACAGGTTCTTCTGCCAGGCGTTCCCAGCAGACCCTCACTATGCGTTTGGGTCTGCCAGGTCTACGCGGCATGTTCCCTTGCCATCTGATCCAACTCACCACCAGGTGGTGATCAGTTGACAGCTCCGCCCCTCTCTTCACTCGGGTGTCCAAAACATACGGCCGCAGGTCAGATGATACGACTACAAAATCTATCATCGACCTGTGACCTAGGCTGCCCTGGTACCAAGTGTACCGGTGGGCATCCTTATGTTCGAACATGGTGTTCGTTATGGCCAAACTGCGGCTTGCACAGAAGTCCAATAACAAAACACCGCTCGAGTTCAGATTAGGTGGGCCGTTCCTCCCAATCACACCCCTCCAGGTCAAGCTGTCATTGCCCACGTGAGCATTGAAGTCCCCCAGCAGGACAATGGAGTCCCCTGATGGAGCACTATCTAGCACTCGTCCCAGGGACTCCAAAAAGGGTGGGTACTCTGAACTGATATTTGGCCCATAAGCACAAACAACAGTCAGGACCCGTTCCCCGACCCGAAGGCGCAAGGAAGCTACCCTCTTGTCCCCCGGGGTAAACCCCAACACACAGGCAGAGAGTCTCGGGGCTAACAAAAAGCCAACCCCAGCCCTCCGCCTCTCACCCGGAGCAACTCCAGCAAAGTAGAATGTCCAACCCCTCTCCAGGTCTCGGGTTCCAGAGCCAATGCAATGTGTCGAGGTGAGTCCGACTATATCTAGCCGGTACCGCTCAACCTCTGCCACAAGCTCCGGCTCCTTCCCCGCCAGCGAGGTGACGTTCCATGTCCCAAAAACTAGTTTTCTTGTCCGGGGATTGGACCGCCAAGGCTCCCGCCTTGGTCTGCCACCCGATTCGCATTGCACCGGACCCTTCATGCTCCTCCTGCGGGTGGTGGGTCCACAGTTGGACGAGCCCATGTATACGGTTCGGGCTGGGCCCGGCCGGGCCCCATGGGCGAAAGCCCGGCCACCAGGCGCTCGCTCACGGGCCCCAACCCCAGGCCTGGCTCCAGGGTGGGACCCCGGTAACCCTCCGGGCCGGGTACTCCGACTCTTCGTTTTAACCGCCATGAAAGATCCTTCGAACCGTTCTTTGTCTCACCCTTCACCTAAGACCAATTTGTCATGGGAGACCCTACCAGGGGCACTAAGTGCCCCAGACAACATAGCTCCTAGGATCATTAGGGCACTCAAACTCCTCCACCACGATAAGGTGACGGTTCAAGGAGGAGCAGCTTTAGGGTTTGAATCAGGAAACACCTCTAGGCTCAGAATGTCTGGAAACCACATCTAAAATGACTTTTATTCTTCTCTGAGTCTGAAGAATAAATAAAAAGGGACGTTTTAGTGTCTTAGAAACTGAAATGACTGCAAGTATTACTGCAGCCTGTGATCTTCATCTCACCTTTCAGTCTCTATCCTCCTGTTTCAGTCTCACATCTGCTGTCTGATTTCTGTCCTAATTTCCATCTGCTGCATCTTTTCAGCCTATTTCTGAAACTTTCCTTTAGCTTGCATGGCTTCTTATATACATTACACTTTCTCATAATTTATAATGACTTGTGCCGGCTCAGGCATGACAGCAGAGGTGTTTTCTGTCTCTGATCAGCCATTCTCATCTGTTCTCCTTTGTTTTCAGTGTCCTTTCTTTCCTGCTGTTCTTCCTCTTTTCTTCTGATGTGGGGTCCTTTCCTCCATCCTCCTCGCTGACCCCCTGCTGCTCATTATCATAAACAACACAAGGCCACTGCTGCCAATGCTGGCTCCCAGACAGCTTGCTGTTTTTAGCTGTCCAGCCCTGACCTCAGCCTTCAAAATCAAGCATTTTGTCGCTTCCCCGTTTCTGATTTTATTCTTGTTTCACCATCTGCTTAAAAAAAGAATCTCAGAAGTGCAGAAGATTGCCTCTTACCTCGTTTCACCCGCAGCCTGCGGTCACATGGTGACAGACGACTGACTGGAGGGGAAAAGGAGGCAAAATGGAACAATTTTAATTATCCCCACACTCTAATTACTTCCTTCTACAGTGTTTCACATCATTTAGAGGAGATAAATGAGTGTCTGGTTAGCTGGAGGAGATGTTCATTATTTTAGACAAAGCACAGCAACCTCCCCTGCATGGGGGGGGGGGTAGACACAGCGATTGCTTAAGGATAACAATCATAATAGAGACGACAGTGACTGGTGGGGTTCTCCAAGGTGCATTCAGCCTTGATCATTTGTGCTGTTATGATTTGTAAAACGTCTACCAGTTAGGCTTCAGGGGATGGAAAATGGAAAAACACATTGTTCAAGGACCGTTTACATCAAGGTTTGTATAATTTCATTGTGCACCCAGTGAGTGTTTTCCGATTTGATGATTACTTCTGATAATGAGCCGTTTTATCTTCGACACTCATCAGGCTCCATATGGTCTCAGTCATTGTTGTAATTTGTTAAATGTTCCACTAGAGGGAGCACTGTGCTGAGAAATGAAGGCCAGTTTCTCTGTTACAATGCATGTTAATTATTTACTCAATATTTTAAAATCAGTTTGTGAATAAACCTGAAAGGTTGCTAATTTGAGGAAAAGAAAATAATTTACTTCACAGGATAAACAATAAAATACTTTTAGCAGCTGTTTTGTGTCTGCTCTGCTGTTCTACTTCCTCCTCGTGCGTCTGAACACCTGAATCCTTGTCCTCATCGCGGGGTTTGGTTTCTAAAATAGACTTGTCTTGTGTTGCATTCTTTAATTACACACACACACACACACACACACACACACACACACACACACACACACACACACACACACACACACACACATACATACATACATACATACATACATATATATATATATATATATATATATATATATATATATATATACCGGTATATTCTCTCCAATCCTCTAAAATTGAGCGTAGACCCAAATTTACGTGTGCTTCAGGCATATATTTGCTCAAAAGTTTGTCTTTAAAAACTGAGACTGAACAGTAGCAATCGTGATGGAGGGTTAAGGTGGGTTTCAACTTTATCTGTCACATAAGTCTCTGTATAAATAGATTCCCACGTGGGACCTTAAGAGCCAGTTGGTCTTGTTCAAATATCAACATCCTTTAATTTTTGCACAGCGACTCTTTGACCAAAGTGTAATCTTTCATCTATTCTGTGTTCATCAAGGTTCTACAGAAAAGTTCCTTTTCTAAACGTTTCATTGAGTCCCACATCTTCTGAGCAAACATCACACAGCAGCACCAATGAACAGGAAGTTGGATTCACTTTTCTGGACAAAGGCAGAGATTTCTGGTCTTTTGTACGTTACCTAACCTTAGTCAAGGGTTCTCTTGGGCAACTTTTATCGAACCCTCTGTCAGGAATCTTGGTGTAACCTTTGACCCAGCTCTCACTTTGAATCCTCATGTCAGTTCTCTTGTTCGTTCTTCCTTCCATCACCTCAGGAACATTTTTAAACTGGGACCCATTTTCTCACCTTTTTAGCAGGAAATAGTTCTCTACATCTTCATCTCCTCACGCTCATGCAACTCACTTTTCACTTGTCTTGGGTCCCATTTTTAAAGTCTTGGTATGACCCAGCCAGGACTTGAACTCACAATGTCAAAGTCTCAGGGCTCTAGTCGAACGACCAGGTCACTGTTGAGGTGGATGTCTCTGGTTTGGTCTGAACTGCTGATCCACCGTTTGCCCTGCAGATTCTCTTCCTGCTTGTCTTGTCATCTCTCCTTATATCCCTCCTCTTGCTTGTGATGCAGATGCACCCAGTGACCTTTATTTAGAAAGTCGCCATGCTTACTTGTTGATTACCTTCTAATCATTGTAAATACAATAACACAAGTCCCATGTGTCCCACAGTCCTGAAACTGCCTTGAAAAGTTAAAAAACAACAGCTTTTCACACCGTAACAGAAGATCTTTCATGGGCGTAAAAACAAAGAGTCGGAGTACCTGGCCTGGAGTGTTACCGGGGTCCCACCCTGGAGCCAGGCCTGGGGTTGGGGCCCGTGAGCGAGCTCCTAGTGGCCGGGCTTTCGCCCATAGGGCCCGGTCGGGCCCAGCCCGAACTGGATACATGAGCTCATCCAACTGTGGACCCACCACCCGCAGGAGGAACATGAAGGGACTGGTGCAGTGTGGATCGGGTGGCAGACCGAGGCAGGAGTCTTGGCGGTTCGATCCCGGACAAGGAATCTGGTTATTGGGACATGGAACGTCACCTCGCTGGCGGACAAGGAGCAGGAGCTTGTGGCAGAGGTTGAGTGGTACCGGCTAGATATAGTCGGACTCACCTCGACACATAGCATTGGCTCTGGAACCCAAGTCCTTGGGAGGGGTTGGACACTCTCTTTTGCTGGAGTTGCTCCAGGTGAGAGGCGGAGGGCTGGGGTTGGCTTTTTGTTAGCCCTAAGACTCTCTGCCTGTGTGTTGGGGTTTACCCCGGGGGACAAGAGGGTAGCTTCCTTGCGCCTTCGGGTCGGGGAACGGGTCCTGACTGTTGTTTGCAATGACAGCATGACCTGGAGGGGTGTGATTGGGAGGAACGGCCCGCCTGATCTGAACTCGAGTGGTGTTTCGTTATTGGACTTCTGTGCAAGCCACAGTTTGGCCATAACGAACACCATGTCTGAACATAAGGATGCCCATCGGTACACTTGGTACCAGGGCAGCCTAGGTCGCAGGTCGATGATAGACTTTGTAGTCGTATCATTTGACCTGCGGCCTTATGTTTTGGACACCCGAGTGAAGAGAGGAACGGAGCTGTCAACTAATCACCACCTGGTTGTGAGTTGGATCAGATGACAGGGGAAGATGCCGCGTAGACCTGGCAAACCCAAACGCAAAGTGAGGGTCTGCTGGGAATGCTTGGCAGAAGAACCTGTCAAGACGGTCTTCAACTCCCACCTCCAACAGAGCTTTGGCCATGTCCCGAGAGCAGTGGGGGACATCGACTCCGAGTGGGCCTTGTTCCACTCTGTGATTGTTGAGGTGGCTGTTGATAGCTGTGGTCGCAAGGTGGCTGGCGCCAGTCGTGGTGGCAACCCCCGTACCCACTGGTGGACACCAGAGGTTCGGGGAGCCGTCAGGCTGAAAGAGGCCTACAGGGTGTGGCTGGTCTGTGGGTCTCTGAAGGCAGCAGACGGGTACCGGATAGCCAAGCGGGGTGCAGCAGTGGCAGTTGTCGAGGCAAAATCTCGGGCATGGGAGGCCATGGAGAAAGACTATCGATCGGCGCCAAAGAGGTTCTGGCAAACTGTGCCTCAGGAGAGGGAGGCAGCAACTCGCTTGCACTGTTTACAGTGGGGATGGGGAGCTGCTGACGTCAACTGGGGCTATAGTCGGGCGGTGGAAGGAATACTTTGAGGAGCTCCTCAATCCCACCTATGCGCATTCTGAGGAGGAGCCAGAGCCGGGAGACCTAGGGATGGACTGTCCAATCTCTGGGGCAGAAGTTGCTGAGGTAGTCAAACAACTACTCAGCGGCTGAGCCCTGGGGGTGGATGAGATTCATCCTGGGTATCTCATGGCTATGGATGTTGTAGGGCTGTCCTGGTTGACACGTCTCTGCAACATTGCATGGTCTTCGGGGGCAGTTCCTGTGGAGTGGCAGACCGGGGCGGTGGTCCCCATCTTTAAGAAGGGTGACCGGAGGGTGTGTTCCAACTATAGGGGAATCACACTCCTCAGCCTCCCTTGAAAGGTCTACTCCAAGGTACTGGAGAGGAGGATCCGATCGATAGTTGAATCTCATATTGAGGAGGAGCAATGTGGTTTTCGTCCTGGCCGTGGAACTGTGGACCAGCTCTATACCCTTGCAAGGGTGATGGAGGGGGCATGGGAGTCTGCCCAACCAATCCACATGTGTTTTGTGGATTTGGAGAAGCCTTATGACCATGTCCCCAGGGGCACTCTGTGGGGGATGCCATAGGAGTATGGGGTGGGTGGCCTTTTGTTAAGAGCCATTCAGTCCCTTTACCAGAGGAGCGTGAGTTTGGTCCGCATAGCCGGTAGTAAGCCGGACCTGTTCCCGGTGAGGGTTGGACTCTGCCAGGGCTGCCCTTTGTCACTGGTTCTGTTCATTACCTTTATGGACAGAATTTCTAGGCGCAGCCGTGGTGTGGAGTGTGTCGAGTTTGGTGGCAGGAGAATCTCGTCTCTGCCTTTTGTGGATGATGTGGTCTTCCTAGCTTCAGCGAGCTCTGACCTTCAGCTCTTGCTGGGTAGGTTCGCGGCCGAGTGTGAAGTGGCTGGGATGAGGATCAGCACCTCCAAATCTGAGACCATGGTTCTCGACCGGGAAAGGGTGGCTTGCCAACTCCGGGTCGGGGGAGAGGTCCTACCTCAAGTGGAGGAGTTTAAGTATCTTGGGGTCTTGTTCACGAGTGAGGGTAGGAGGGACTGGGAGATCGACAGGCGGATTGATTCGGCATCTGCAGTGATGCGGACGCTGAGCCGATCTGTCGTGGTGAAGAGGGAGATGAGCCAGAAAGCCAGGCTCTTGATTTACCGGTCGATCTACGTCCCAATCCTCACCTATGGCCATGAGCTTTGGGTAATGACCGAAAGAACGAGATCGCGTATACAAGCGGCCGAAATGAGTTTCCTCCGTAGGGTGGCCGGGCTCAACCTTAGAGATAGGGTGAGGAGCTCGGACATTCGGGAGGGACTCGGAGTAGAACCGCTGCTCCTCCGGATCGAAAGGAGTCAGTTGAGGTGGTTTGGGCATCTGGTCAGGATGCCTCCTGGACGCCTCCCCGGGGAGGTGTTTCGGGCATGTCCTGCCGGCAGGAGGCCCCCGGGTCGACCCAGGACACGTTGGAGAGATTACATCTCCAATCTGGTCCGGGAACGCCTTGGGGTCCTGCCGGAGGAACTGGAGAAGGTGGCTGGGGAGAGGACGGTCTGGAGCTCCCTAGTTGGGATGCTGCTCCCGCAACCCGGACCCGGATAAGCGGAGGAAGACGACGACGACGACAACTTGTCATACCTTAACCATCCTTTCACTTCAGATGAAACGATTAAAGTCTCTCTCTGTTCATCCCATCTTTCCTTGTGGGGTGATTTATGGATTTACATTTTTTTTGTTTTATTTTAATTCCAGTCATAAGTGAACTTAGGACTCACCACTCCTTGTTCCCCTCCCTGTTGGCTCACAGAGACGAGCACACACCTCTGCAAACAGGACTAGACATGTCCGCGCCAATATTCCCTATTGATGCATCTACGTTTCTTCCTCTCATGTTTGATCATAAAGCATGTCTACACGCGTGTGCAGAGTGTGTAGACATTCGTCAGATGCATTTTTGTGGTATGTGTGTGTTCCCTGTGCTAAATGTGTGTGTGAGCAGGTTTCTGTTCACTTCCACGCTCCTCCCTCGTGCCGCTCCTCGCCTCTCCGTTCTAAGAATTGAGTCAGATGAGGAACATTTAGTTACAGAGCCTTTGGGGTTCATGTGTTTGACGACTGGCATCACTGCTGCATGTTTTGCTCTTTTTCAGCAGTCCTTGCATCTTTTTCCAAGTTTGAGGTAAAGTTTTAGTGCATTAGATCTGAGATGTACCACATTTTTTAAAAATGAAAACTATTTTTAGTGTTAAATTTAAAAAGACATTTATGTGTTCAAGCTTTTGAAGTGAACTTAAAAATAAAATTTACTACCTTTTTCTGGAAAACGCAGCAACATTGCTTTGCATGGATCTAAAAATGCATTCCTGAAGCTCTAGTCAGGATCAATGTTTGAGGAGTTTTTGTCAAGATTTTCTCCTTCTCCGGTTTTCTACATTTGTCTTTTTTAAAAGCTTTGATAAACGAAGAGTCTGTTTTTACGCTTGGAGCGTTTGACTCCTGCCACTCTGCCTCCTCCCTCTATTCTCCTCCCATCTTTGCTTCATGAGGACATGATATTTGATCTTTTTTGAATGTTGCAGTCAGCACTGGCTGCTCCTGCTGATGCATGGTGCTCAAACACCTGGGCGGAGGAGCAACAGATGCAGCAAGAGGAGAAGGGAGAGCAAGATTGGTGGAGGCTGCAGCCAGGATTTAGATTATGATTGGATAGACGCTGTAGGATGACAGAGTTCTGCTGTTTCAATGCAATCTGTGAAATGACCCATTTGTTCAGCTGAGGCAGACTTTTTTTGTTTGGAGCAGCTTTCTTCAGAGCAGAGTCCTGTCTTGTTTTACACAAGCCGAGCGCTACAGGACAGCGTTTTTTGGATAAACCATCTGCTGCAGCGGAATGGACATTAGCAGGACTGGAAAGAGGTGAACACCTAAACTTGTTGGTAAAACATTGTTGACCTGCCGGGATGTCGGCTTTCAGGAGGAGCAGGAACTCCAAACCCTCAGACTCAATTTATGATGTGTTCCAGTCGGTAAGCTTTGCAGTGCATGTGTGTGATAATGTGTGTGTGTGTGTGTGTGTTTATTGTGGCTTGTGTTGTGGATCTGAGCCTCCACAGGTCAGCGATTACATCATGGTACTGTACCAGCAGTGCTAAGCTGATGCTGTTCCTGTTGAAACCCAGATGATTTATGTAACACGTGTTTCTCGTCTCATAAACATTTTTGGGCCTTTATTATTATTTTTTTTAGTAAGGAAAGAAAAACCAAAATCACTATGCAACAAGCAAAAGGCTGCACGCCTGTCACTAACATCTCCTCTAATAAATATTTAGACTTCTTTATAGTATTTATTTTAAATTGAATTTCCAGATGGGAATGCTGCAGCCATTGTTCTGCTCCATCATCTGCCCCCATCCCCTGCTGTCATCTGTCTCGATTACCGCTCCAGCTGTCACCTGACTGTCACTAATTCTCCTGGCTGTCCGGATTCTGTCTTTTTTTGAGCGGCAAACTCGTAACTGCTGTCATTTGTGTGCAAAAGTACGGATCTGTAACTTTTTGAACTCAGATTTCCATCACTAAAAATGTTCTCAGATACATCCAATGCACATTAGTCACATTCTTGATTTTTTTCTTTTGTTTTCAATTAGAAGACATGTTTAATATATCTGGATGTTCCCACTGAGGAGGTGAGTTAGTATTTTAGCATATTCAGCATGTTCAGCATGTTTTTGCCGTGTGTTTACAACACGCAGTGGCTAAACTGGTTTCAGTGCCACTATGGAAAATTGTCTTGTCACTGCTGCAGCCCGACAGGAGACAAGCCATTACATCCACGAAGACAACAGCTGTCCCCTCATGACTAAAAGACAGGCAGGTGCATCGCTGCACACATTATAATTAAATAACACAAACGGAAACATTTTAGTTATTTGAATCAAAAGGAAGTCCGCTCTATATTAAGTGAAAACCAAAAAGACACAAAGGATGTGGTCATTCTCTGACATTTTCTAACCTGTTCAGTATAAGTGAAATGTTTTGTTCCGATTTTTAAAAAAATAAACGCCAATGATCAACTTTTGTAAATTTTTACTAAACCTGAAGCTTTTTCCTCTCAGCAAGTGCTGGGTAAAGAATTTCTACATGCCTAACGGGTGAGGGACAAACCAGAAGCTGTAATCTGATCAAACTAAGCGGTGGATGAAATTGGACTGATGCCGCTTTGTGTTTTCTGTAGAAACAAATTCTATTATCTTAGTTTTGATCTGAACTCTGATTGTTTTCCACTCGTTAGTTGGTTGAATCTGATTCGGAGTGGAAATTAAAGGTGTGGAACACTGAAAACATTTTTTAAACTTATAGCTGATTGTAATCGCTCACTCTGAGTTTTTCATGCAGGCTGAGCACGAAAATAGTCTCCTACACCTAACTCCTGCATTAGCTTCTGATAGAAGAGAGACGGTGAAACTCTATGATTTGAAAATCCTGACAGATCTACGTCGCACTCATGGACTCACCCATTTTGCCATTGTTGGTTTTCCATCACGCCCCCGTCAGGCAACATAATTTTTTGTGCCCCTCCCCCTCACTCCATGGCAGTTACACACACACACACACACACACACACACACACACACACACACACACACACACACACACACACACACACACACACACACACACACACACACACACACACACACACACACACACACACACACTGATCACCCATTGCTCCTGATTGTAGGTGAAATGTTGTGAGCACCTCTAGCCATCATGTTTATTTTGAGCTAACAAAGGCACCATTTCTTTTTATTTCTTAATATTCTTATCTTATCATGCAACTTGTTTAAATTTGTATGCGTGCACATGGACGTCGTTTAGACTTTAGAAGTGGGGAACACAACAGGCATGAGGACACGTTAGCAATTATCAGCTGAGCCGATAGGTGAGCTTGTGGACGGCTCTAATGGGAAACAGGCTTCAACACAAGCAGTTGGTTTCCGCCTGGTCCTAGTGCTCAACCAGTGTCTATTTATTACAGCGTAATATTGTTTTTGGATGGTAAAAAAAGTGCAGGGCACAAACATTGACTTTGCAAAAAATGTGTGTGTATGGGGTGGTGGTGGTGTGTGTGTGTGTGTGTGTGTGTGTGGGGGGGGGGGGGGGCATTGTAACAGTTCTGCTGTTATTTATTATTACTGTGGAGCTGTAGTCATTTTCCAACTGTATGCTGGACTGAAGTAGGGAACATCTGTTAACATGTTAGCTCCACCAAACTTTTCACCAGCTGTTAGAGGTTTGTCCTCGTTTCCTACTGTATTCAACGTTAATCCAGGGCTGGGGCGTGTCCAGGGAGTGGCCTGGGGTAGCACATGCCACCCTTGGAATCTGATTGGCCACCCCAGGTGCCACCACACTAATTTACCTTTAAATGGCTTTTTGTTGTCCAAAAAAGGCTTGGGGGTAAAACAAAAATAGCATAACCATTGGTGCCACCCATGCACAACGTTGTGCCTCACCGGGGCCACCCCATTTTAAAAGATCTGGAAACGCCACTGATCCAGGGGCAATGAAGGCTTTGTCTTATTCTTTCGTCTTTTTTTCTGCCGACAGCCGGCTCTTCAGCTATTTACCATCTCACCTCATGTCCTCCTGTGTGTGTTTATGTGATCTTCCTCTGCTGGGTTAAAACCAGGCCTCCAAAAATCTGGGGTGAAAATGAAGTCGTCTGAAGCTCAGCTGTGATGTGGCTCACTTCTAGTTCCTGAAAATGGTGCACCATGGCTTTTTTCCCCCAGAGAACAACTTACACAGCACCCTACTAGAGACCCCTGCAAATGCTTTAAACGAGTAAGCCACATCTTTAACTGAATTTTCCAACAAAGGTCTGGAGATTGCAGAAAATTCTTTGTCAAAAGGAAGATTCTGCCCTTTATTACACACATTTGTACCAAGGAGGCAGTAAGTTCTTTATTTTTATCTTAACTCTTATTTTATCTTTGTGAATTTTTATTGCGTTCGCGAAATGTGTTGTGGTCTTTAGCTGAAACTGAGCTTTAAATAAACCTTCTTCTTCGACCCCCCCCCCCCCCCCCCCCGAGGCTGTTTCTTGCTTTTCAGCAGAGCCTCATTAACGATAGATGCTTTACTTTGTGGTTCAATAAAATAAATCCTCAAGCATAATTTACTAGATGTTGAGGGAAATCGTGGCAGGTCTGCTCATGCTATTTGTTTCTCATACCAGGATTGAGAGTGGGAGTGTCGTGGCAGTTTCATGCACTGAGTGGATTGTTGGCTAAATCTATTTCTACTTTAGTTGAAAGAAAGATGACGATTCAACAAGACTAACCTCGTCGTTCAATTATTCTCAGCTGTTTGCTGCTCCTTCTTCACAGGTCGAATGAGGACAGAAATAGTTTTAGTGTCTTTGTTTTCATTTCTGGAACTGAATCTAAACTGGGCAGCTTCTGAGGTTATTTTCCGTCCTTTCACTGGAAGGAAGGTTACCTATAGGATGAGATATCAGAGTCACTGACCGGACAAAAGGGTAAGAACGAAGTTTTAAGTTGAAATGTCAAGAACAAGGTCTAATAATACATTTTTTAAAGCGCCTTTCAAGGAACTCAAGGTTGCTGTACAAAATAATAAAAATCAAGTTAAAAACAAGTTGAACAAATCACTCATAAACCCTCCCAGGGAGTACAGATCAAAAGTCAGAAAATTAAAACCGAATTCCAGAGTCGAGGAGAGAAACTGAAGGATTTGAGGCCCGTGGAGGTAAGCTGGAAGGATGGAACATTAAGGTGGAGAGAGGATGACTGTCTTAGGGAGCGGACTGCAGAAACAATATGAATGTGATCAGATAGATATGAGGGGGAAGATTGTGAACAGCTTTGAAAGCAGGACTTTGAACTCGATCCGTTGTTTAACTGGGAGCCAATGGAGTTGCTGAAGGACCGGGCTGATGTGGTGATAAGAGTTCTGCTGATGACCCGTTTGGCAGAGTTCTGAACTAACTGGAGCTTGTGGAGGCTTTAGTCCAACAAGAAGTGAGTTACATTATTCAATTCAGGAAGTGACTGAATGAGAATAGAGGCAGGATGGGGAAAGAGAGAGGGGCGAAGGTGATTAATATTACCAAGGTGAAAATAGGCTGACCTAGTGATGCTATTGATATGAGATTTAAATGAGAAAGTGCTGTCAAGGATGACACCCAGACTCTTACCCTGAGGGGAGGGAGGACTAGTGGAGGAGTCAGTAGTAAGTGAAAAACTGTCAGCATTTAATAAGATGGATTTAGTTTCAACAAGTAAGATTTCTGTTCTGTTACTGTTTAATTTAAGGAAGTTTATGGAGAACCATGATGTCAGTTAGACAGGAGGCGAGGGAGGGAGGGAGGATTTAGGTTTGGAAGAAAAAGTAGAGCTGATTGTCATCCGCAAGCACCGTTAACTGAATGTAAAATTTCCAGATTAAGTGACCTAGTGGAAGAAGGTAAATAATGAATAGAAGAGGCCCCAGGAAAGAGACCTGGGGCGCACCTCTAGTAACTTGGGAGGGGTCAGATTTGAAGGATTTGAGTTGTATGAACTGAGAATGACCAGAGAGATAAGAGTGGAACCAGCTGTTATGGGAAATGCCGATGGATGGGAGTCTGTCGAGGATAATAGAGTGTGAGATGGTATCGGCTGAGCTCGGATCAAGAATGAGGATGAGAGTAAACCAGAATCAGCTACAGTATGAAGGTCATTGGTGATTTTCACACTGTGACCAGGATGGAAACCAGAACCAGGACCTGAAAGGGTTCATAAAGTTGGTTAAAGGATAAATGAGAGCAAAGTTCAGACAACAACTTTCTCCCAAATTTTTAAACAACAGGTAAGTTAGAAATGGGGCGCAAGTTTTTCAGTATAGGAGTGCCTGCAGCAGTTTCAAGTTGAGATGGAACTATACATGTTGTGAGAGAGGAGTGGATGATGGGAGACTAGTCTTAACTAGAGTTGGTGGAAGGCGATCAACAAGACAGGTGGTAAGCTTAGACTTACTGATCAGACGGCAACAACAAAAAGGTTGACAGTGTGAAAAAGAAGATGGCTGGAGAAAAAGTGGAGGACCAGGGGATAGTTGCTGATGAGTGTTAGAATGTTGTTTCATTGAAAATCAGTAACAGAGATTGACAGGTGTCAGCAGAGTACATGTGTGGGGGTGAGGAACTGGGCGGTCCTGAAAAATACTCGATTTGGGAGTTACTATGGAGGCTTTGTTTTGCAATAAATTGGACAAGAAGAAGAAGAAGAAGAAGAAGAAGAAGAAGAAGAAGAAGAAGAAGAAGAAGAAGAAGAAGAAGAAGAAGAAGAAGAAGAAGAAGAAGAAGAAGAAGAAGGAAGAAGGAGGAAGAAGGAAGAAGGAAGAAATCTTTTCTATAGCGCCTCTCGAGATAGAAATCACGAGGTGCTTCACAAAAACTGTAAAAATATCAAAAAGAATTTAGAAAATGGTTAAAATATATTTAAAATGAGCAAAAAATAGACAATTGTGATCAAAAAATATAAAGAAAGAGAGAGAGTGAATAGGAAAGAGGGAAATCAGTGGATCCTGAGGAAGGTGGAATAGGTGGGGAGAGCAGAATACAGAGAGGGTGGTGAAGAAGGTCATACAAAAGCCAGCTTGAACAAAACAAAATTCGGGCAGAGTTCTTTGTGACTGGTGAGCCCAGTTCTTTTATAGAGATGCTCAAATTTTTGAGTTTTGGATTTTAATGCACAGGAGTAAACTACGGAGGACTCGAGGAGAAGGATGCAAGTTGGATTTTCTCAGGAGCAAGAGACTTCAGGACGCCATTTAGGACGTTGTTGTTGTGGGCAAAAATTAGTTCATCAGCTGGAGGGATGGTTTGCGATTAGTTAGTTGTCGATTTTGGTGCAAACAACATCCATATCAATACATCTATAATATTCACAGAAAACAATGGAATGCTCAAATAGAACTCAAATGTATTTGTTCTGCTTTTATCATAATTATATCTGAGAGTCTGAGACATGTCTTCACTGGATAAAAGTTAAAAAATGTAAAATGAAGCATTTTATTGTCTTCAAGATGCAGTTTTTTTATCCTCTGGTTACACTCATTTTAGAAAATTTAAATGTTTGTGGGAATGCGCTTTAGGCTCTTATTGTGAAAAGCTGAAGGAAGTTAGATTCCAGCTGCAGCAATAGAGGCGGTCAAAAGATGGTGCCTCAAATTCAAAATTCAAAACGATCCAGAATATTTGGTTCGAAAAGTAATAAAATCAAAAAGGTTCAACTGAAGGCAACTGGAAACCAAAGAAGTCCAGTTGCCTTCATGTGAACCCTCTGGGATTACCTACCATGACCTGGATGACTGAGAACCTTCACCTGCACAGTTAAAACAAACAAGTGCAGTCTTAATGGTGCTAAGTCACCGCCATAAATACTTCATTGCTTTTTCACTTATTCTGTCAGAATGCATTATTATTCTGTATTTTCTCATAAAACTAATAATTAGTGAAAATGACTGGTTGTATTTGTTCTCTCTGCAGAGCACAGAGCAGGTCACTGCTTTCTGTAGGAGTCTCCATGACATGAACCCCCGGGAGTCCCCCATGTCGTCTTCCTCATCGTCGTCTTCGTCCTCCCTGTCCCAGAGCCCTGTGTCCCCGCTACCATCTGCAGCAGGCACCTCTACCCAGAGACAGCTCTCCCATGCGGACAAACTGCGGAAAGTCATAAATGAGTTGGTGGAGACGGAGAAGACTTATGTCAATGTGAGAGCTCTCGTGTTTTATTGCTCTGATTTTAATGCCTCAGCCTTTTTGCTGACACGTCACACACTTGTTATTTTCTGAGCTGAAATTCCCGACATACCTTTGATGGAAAGAAAGGACTTGTTTTCCTGTCATTTAAATGACCTGCCATTGTTGTAGTTCCACTAGACATTCCCATCGAAGTTTTGCACATTCCCTAACTCATTCCTCCCTGACCTCATGGCAAATTTTATTAATAACTGTCGTTCCTTTCAGGACCTGCGGTGTCTAATAGAGTGCTACCTGAAGCCTTTGCAGAAGGAGAGTTTCCTAACGCAGGATGAGGTACTGTCTGTCTGATTTGTGTCCAACAAGGATGAAAAAGCTTTAGGAGTACTGACGCCATCCATCTGTGTATTTACAGCTGGACGTTTTGTTTGGGAATCTTGGAGAAATGGTGGAATTCCAGGTGGAGTTCCTGCGAACCCTGGAAGATGGGATTCGATTGGTGCCCGATCTGGATCGGCTGGAGAGGGTGGAGCAGTTCAAGGTTGGATTGTTTTGAGTCTTTAAACTCTGCTCAGGTCTTTCCAACCTAATGTTGAAACATTCCTGCTTTGTGCTGACTCGTTTCCATTGACCAATGCTGTGATCTGCGGTCTTGTAACTTCAGAAGGTTCTGTTCTCTCTGGGTGGATCATTCCTATATTATGCTGATCGCTTCAAAATCTACAGTGCTTTCTGTGCCAGCCACACAAAAGTCCCAAAGGTCTTGGACAAAGGTAAAAATGCTGGTTGTCTTTGAATTCCTCTGTCAAATTTCAAAGTTAAAATGGCAGTTTCCTTCTAGATCCAGTTTAGTTAGCCTTTTTCTTCGCACCGGTGAATTCTCTTGTTCTCTCTTCTCCAGCTAAAACCGACCCAGACTTTAAAGCTTTCCTGGCTGAGAGGAACCCCCGACAGCAGCACTCCTCCGCTCTGGAGTCCTACCTGATCAAGCCCATCCAGAGAGTCCTGAAGTACCCGCTTCTCCTGAAGGAGCTCTACTCTCTCACTGACCAGGACAGTGAAGAACACTACCACCTAGATGGTAAAACACCACCCTATCACTTGTTAGCTCTAGGACTGTGTCCAGATTCAGGGGTGGCGTTCTCATCCTACCTGGTCCTTGTAGGTCGGGTGCTACCTCGAGCGCTAAGACCAGAAGTGAGCGGTGGTGAATTTGAGCGATCAAGCCCAAATTCCAACATTTAAATATAGAAATGTAACTTGACATTTAAAACTGTAATCTTCTTCCACTTTGTTTAATATTACAAGAACAACAATCAGCGTTTTCGAGTATCCTTCACATTTGGACGTCCGTGTCACTTCGCTGTGATGTAATCAGCCTCATAAGACGCACTAGGAAGGATGCAGCTTCTGGATTTGGACACAGCCTTTGACACGGTTTAATTTTTTCCATGCTCTTCACCACTTGAGCCAAAATGAACTTGGACCTGGCTAATGGACTCTTGTCTCATTCAGTTGCGATGAAGGCCATGAACAAAGTTGCGAGTCACATCAATGAGATGCAGAAGCTTCACGAGGAGTACGGATCCGTGTTCGACCAGCTCATAAACGAACAAACTGCAGACAAAAAAGAGGTGACATTCATTCTGTTCCATGTTTTTTTTACCTAAGAACCACTAAATTATCGATAATAATGTGAATTTTGTGTTTATTGTTTTAAATCTCAGGTACTTGACCTCTCAATGGGAGACCTGCTACTGCATTTAATTGTGATGTGGATGAATCCTCCAGTGTCTTTGGCCAGAAGCAAAAAAGGTCCTGAGTTAGTGACTTTTGGTAAGCACGGCATCAAATTCACTTTTTTTTTACTTAAATATGAAATTTATGTTGCTCTCCAAAACTGATGATGTTTATTTTTGTCAAACCGTCAGTATCAACTGCTTGAATATTAAGCTACAAAAACAGTACTGGGATATTTTCTACATGCAAACAGACATGCAGGGGTGGTTCTAGAGGGGGGCAGGCTGGGACCAGCTGCTATGTTAAGCCTCTTTTCAAAAACAACGCCGCCATTTTGCTGCAACGCCTGGGCAGCATCAAGGAGCCTTAGGTCGTATGAAAGTGATCAGACCATGGCAATAATGCGGTGCAATCGTGTCCTTTTTACAAAAATGACTGGAATAAAGGGGGTATGTGGGCTCTGAGCTGCCGCAGACTTTGGTTTATCTTGGACATAACGCGCTTTTTATTGCGATCGAAGCCACGCTGATGAAGTTTTTTTTAACAAGCCACTCCTAAAGATGTTTGTCCTTCACAGTCCCCGAGCAGTCTCTGGTGATCTGACCTCCAGCTCTAACGGAGAGAAGCTCCTGGAGCTCTGCATCGCTTCAGTTTACTGTCTCAGCTGATTCTGTTTTAAAAGTGACACGGCCCGTGTTAACTTTCATTTTCAATATAGATTCCTGCCGGACCTCCCTCTGTTGCACCAAGGTGTAATATGCATTCACAAGTCCAGCGTTGTGACAATATTACTACCAATTTTGGCGGCGCGAATGCTGCAAAATTCCCGCATTGCCATGCCACCATGGCACGTTCATAAGACACAACGTGGCGGCAGTATTACGCTGACTTGCCGGCACGATGTGTCTTCTAAAAAAGGCTTTAGAGGGACACGTTTGTAAGAAAACACTATAAGCTGAATGAGTAAATATTTCAATTTTTGATGAGTAACAACAATATAAAAACAGCAATTCAGCTTTTTCGTTGTTTCAAAATAAAACTTAAAAAAGCTCTATCTGGGTTATTTATCTCAGTGATGATATACTTTTTGTCTCAGCATCTCTTTTCAACTTCATGTAAATGTCTTCACAGAAAAAAATCAGTTCTTATTGATGTTTAGGCTCTGCCTTCAGCAGGGGACCACGAGGGGGCCCAAGCTTGCTATCAGGGTGGCACTGGCCCACCTTTCACCTCCCCTAGAACCACCCCTGCAAACAGATCCACAGTATTTATTTGTTTACAACTTCATAAGCAGCTTTAGTGCATGTTTAAATACTCACTCTTAAAACCACTGCTTATTCTTCTGTAACTGAATTGCAAACACCTGTTCATGCACGACAATTTAACTATATAATAAGTTTTATTTAACCACCCCGGAGCGGCTATTGCTATGCAGTAGCTTACTATCAACACCAATTCCTACTCATTCTAAAGAGCCTAAATGTAATAAAAAATACGGGTCACGTCTTTTAAAGCCATAAATAATGAATTGGAATGCTTTATTGGCTTGTTTTAGCCAGGTGACGTAAGTAGATGGTGCTGCTGCTTTGGTCTATTTTCAGCCCTGGCTTTATTTTTACTCCTGCGGCCATTGCACGTGATGTTTTTGTCGTAAATGACGTATTAAATTGTGAAAGCAGATCTTCATATCATCTGTTCTTTTTCTTCAAGTGTTCAGAACAGCTGTTGTATTTGTGTACAAAGGAAGCTCCAAGCACAGGAAGAAAATGGTGAGTTCCCTTATGTTTATCTAATATTAGTTTCAATGTTTGATAGTTTTGTTTACCTTATAAATCGATCACCGATATGTTTGTTTCTAAGAAAAAAAAAAACATGATTTTTCCATGTGAATAAAAACACTCAAGACCATGCTCCTCCACATCGAGAGGAGCCAGTTGAGGTGGCTCGGGCATCTAGTTAGGACGCCTCCCTGGTGAGGTTTTCCAGACACGTCCTACCAGGAGGAGAACTAAAGGGAGACCCAGGACATGCTGGAGGGACTATGTCTCTCACCTGGCCAGGGAACGCCTTGGGATTCCCCCGGAAAAGCTGGCCCAAGTACCTGGGGAGAGGGAAGTCTGGGCCTCTCGACTTAGGCTGCTCCCCCCACGACCCGACTCCGGATAAGCAGCTATCCGGTTAAGAAAATGGATGGCATAAAAATAATCTCCTGGGAATCTAGCATCAGTTAATTTTATTATCACTAGGGATGGGTACCTTTGACATTTGAATCGATCCGGTACTACTTCCCGGTACCTACGAATCGATACCGGTACTTAACGGTACCAATTTTTGATACTTTTGAGTGTTCAATATTTTTAATTCTCTTTTATAATTAAATATATATTTTTCTCAATATGTAACCATATTTGATAAATATCACGATAAATAACATTCATCTGTTTGTATTTTAACATCGTCCTTGTAGTTTTATAAGTTGATAATTAAACTAAAGCAAACATCTTTACTATGAACTAAATTTACTGTGTATCTTCATTCCTTTTGCCATCCTTTTTCAATTGATTTTTCCTACTGGCAAGTTAGAATTTCCAAGGAGAAACTGAATGCACCATTAGCTGATAACAACGGTGGCAATGGAAGCTAACATATCAAGCTAACGTTATCTTAAACAGTTTATTTAACTGCTGGAACAGATTTAAACGATGATGCCTCACACTTAGATCGTTGTCACTGGTTTCATCTTCACCCAATCACCCGTCACATTTAGTAAAGTGAAGTCAAACTTTAGAGCGCGTTCATGTTCTTCTAGTCGGAATTTCAGTATTCCGAGGAGAAAGCGAACGCTCCATTAGTGAAACGGAAGCTAACAAATCAAGCTAACATTATCTTAAACATTTTATTTACCTACCGGAGCTGCTCTATTTACAACTCGCTCGCAGCGACCGATGACATAACGCTCTTGCGCATGCGCAGCTGTCTAGGCAAGTTCTCGTTGTGAAGGATGGGTACCGAAACGAGGCACCGTTTCAAATGAAGTGAATCGGTGCTCGGTCGGTACTGTGGAATTCGGTCGGTACCTTAAAAACTACCGAATTCGATACCCATCCCTAATTATCACAGAGTTAATAATAATAATTATTATCATTCATTCTTGTTTTGGTGTTGCTGCTCGCTTGTGCTCCCTGCTGGTGCAGTAAAGAACAGCAGCTTTTCTTTTATTTAAGTATAATTTCTTTTTTCCTCTGTTTTTGTTTTCAGGGTGGATCTCACCGAGCGTCTGTGAATGACGAGAGGGATCCTTTCCCGTTTCGTCACATGATCTCAACAGAATCTCTGCAAATTCGTTCTTTACCCAGTAGGTTCCCTACGGCTCAGCATAAATAAAAACTTTATTTTTAAGTATAATTAACACATTAACAAAATAATCTGTTTAAAATGTCATCAGAGAACTTACTATACAACACAGGTTGCATTAATTGTGTGGTAAAGACAGATTTTGACATTTGGTCGAAGAAAAGTGGAAGATTTTGTGTTCTTTTGAACTTTTCTGAGAATTTATGCAATTAGTCACAATTTCTGTTACATTGATTTACCTTTTAACCTCTCAAATAGTGGCTCCAGAGCAGAGTTTTGCTCAAATTCCTTTCAATCTAACATAAAAACATCACTTCAGAGGGCAAAAAGGACCTTTATCCTGAGCTGATCCCAAAAATCAGTACTTTATGTTAAGCCAGAGTTTTCGAGATTGATAATTTATCACTAAAAATTAAATAATTGAACTAATCATGCTTCTCTTGGCTGATTCTCTTAGACTCTGAAGCATCAGCAGTTTGTGAAATAGTCCACATCAGGTCTGAATCTGAAGGAAGACCAGAGAGAAGCTTCCAGTTGTGCTGCAGGTATTTTAATTTTCAAAAACTGTTTATATTTTATTTTATTTCTCGGGTTATAAAATCTAATTAATTAATAACAGATATTATTTTACAAGAATTTCCTTTTGGTTTTATTGTAAAATGAGATTATTATTATTGTTGTTGTTGTGATTGTTGTTGTTATTATTATTATTATTGTTGTTGTTATTCGGCAGCTCTCCAGACAGCAAGAAGGACTTGCTGAAAGCCGTCCACTCCATCCTCCGGGAGAAGCAACGGCGCCAGCTTCTGAAGACGGAGTCTCTTCCTCCCAACCATCAGTACGTCCCGTTTGGTGGCAAACGCCTGAGCGCCCTTAAAGGTGCGCAGCCCTCCATGAGCAGAGCAGGTAACGGTTCATCCTCCAGGAATTTTCTGCTGATTTAATATTTCATTCATGAACATTTGTTTAACTTTGTTCAGCAACCGCTCCGTCCCGAACCCTGGCTCGAAGGAAACTGGTGAGGAATCTCATCACAATCGACACAAACTTGGATTTCCATGGCAACAACAACAACTCCAACGATTCCAACCCCGCGCATCCCTCGTCACATCCTTCCTCCAACTCACCGCTCTCCCATCGCAGACCCCGCCTGTCCCATAAACCCCAAGAGGAGGACACGGACCGCTGGGTGGAGGAGCAGTTCAACCTGGGCTGCTTCGAAGACCAAACTGAAGGCGTTGACATGAAGCAGGTGAAGGAGACTGACATCTTGAGTGATGACGATGAATACTGTAAATCTGTTCGAACTGCGACAGCAGAACTAGGAAACCTGGAGGCGGAGCTGGAAGGCCTCAGTTTGCAAGTCAGCCTGAATGGAGAGGCGGAGCTAAGTGAGAAGCGGGACTGCCACATGTCTGGACCGCGCCGCGTGACTTCAGGGGTCAAACTGGCGCCTTTGAAGCAGTGTGCTGTGGAGGGGGTCACAGACACAGACCAGGACGCAATCTGGGTACGACGGGACGACTTTAGTAACAGGTGCAACGGCGACGTCTTCTGATGGGACGTCGTAGAAGTCAGGATTAGTGATGTAACGTTCACGAACAAATCAAATCTTTTGAACGGGTTTTCAAAGTGAATGATGAGAGCAGAGTCCCTGTAGAGAGCTGTTCATCTTGCCTTCCGGTAACAAACCTCCCCGGAAGTCCGTAAAGAGCACCCGCTCAAACCCCACCCACCGCTGTGACGGACGTTGGAAGAACCCCAACCAACCCCGTGCGCCCTCACAAACATGGCAGGAACACGTTGCTCTTAATTTATGTAGAGAAAACAGCGCTACATGAGCACATGAGTGAATAAGCATGTGTGTTTATATTATGCCGACATGGAAAACTACTGACAAACACACACACACACACACACACACACACACACACACACACACACACACACACACACACACACACACACACACACACACACACCTATTTATGCTTCTCTGTCAGCAAGTTTGTGCTCACGTGTAACAACAGAGATGTTTTCCTTTTATACTTCTCAGCGTTGTGAAGCAACTCTCTGCCAGGACAGCAGAGGGCGTAGCGCTTTTCTGGGGAATCCTGCCATCAATGCAGTCATGTCTCTAGTGGTTTATATCCAAAGACCTGTAAACGTAGGCTCCTTGTGAATTTGTGCAGCCTATTGGAGCTTCCGTAGTGGCCAGCCACCATCTTAGATGGGTCTCCATTCACCCCCAGTGCATTCATTTCTACTGAAGAAGGCGGTTGCTTACCTAACTAAAAAACATATTTCATTATGCTTTTTCACAAAATCAGACACAAGGTATGGCATGATACTTAAAATATAATTAAACAAAATAAATTAAAGTAAATTAAAATAGAAAATCCCATCAGGTAGGCTAGAAAAATTCTGTTTTCAACAGTACGCCAGTTGTAGTAATCGTAGGCTGCACAAAAACAGGCATCTCTGTTCAGACTTTGGAGAGTGAGGAAACCTATCCAATGTGATGGCGGCACTGTTATGCTCTCCAGCCCCCCATGGGGCGTCTACGGCCCAATCTCGATATTCGCACTGTTCCCCGCGGTCTTCAGCAAAGTGCACTTGTAGAAAGTGGGCTGTAGGGTTCGAGTGTGTGCAAATAATTGCCGATTGAGACAGGGAGCATTGCGTCATCGATCGCAACGCATGCCGGGATGCTAGTTGCTGTGAAACGTTTTTCAAAAACCTTCATTAACAAATTTCAAACAAACAACAAAGCAATCATTTGAAATTAATGTAACGTCATTGCTGCTTTGTCGAAAACATTCAGAGCATCAATTAATCATCCTAAAATGAATTAATTTGATTAGAAAATACAAATTTTCAGAAAAGAAACTTGAGCTATTTCTCCCGCAGCAATGACTTGTGGGTAATACCATGGACGTAATTTTGGGGGGGGACAGGGGGACATGTCTCCCCCACTTTTTCCAAAGTCAAGTTTTGACCCCTGCACTTTTTACCATCCAAAAACAATATTACGCTATATTAAATTGATACTGGTTGAGCTCTGGGACCAAGCAGAAAACAACCGTTTGTGTTGAAGCCGGTTTTCCATTAGAGCATACTGTAAAGACCCCCCCCCCCCCCCCCCCCCCGTGTCCCCCCCACTTCTAAAGTGAAAATTGCGTCCATGGGTAATACCCTTGCCAGAGGTCCGCATCGCTGCGGACTTGGGGGATGTGCAGATTAAGGGTGCGACAGGGGTGTGGTCAAATTCCGCACTTGAGAATCGGGACAGCATACGCACTCGCACCCCTGGCCGGGAACGCGCAGTTGAAGGGTGCGAGGGTGCAAGTGCGAGTATTGAGACTGGGCCTATGTATTCATATATCCACATTATAACCCTTGAGCTTTTGCAGGAAAAATGCGACAGACTTCCGGTCTGTTTGTTTACATTGAGACGATGCGATCCCTTTGCGCTAATCTTCTTTTTATGAGCTTGTAGAGACGGAAACATGTGTGAACTCCAGCTGTCACAGCTCAAATTGGACATTGTTACACTCCTTCTGTACTAACAAGTTGGGAGGATGATCTTAAAATCTGGCCAAAGCTAATGCACAGTAGCATTTTTAGCTACTTCCTGAACTCAACCGCATCAGACAGCGATGCAGTCAACACTCCTCCGTGCAGTCGCTGCTTCTATACTCACATTTCCTGACACAGTGAAACATTTTCTCCAGTCACAGATGTATAAAAGTTTTATATCGTCAGGCTTTTTCCGTGAGACCTTCTTCAAGAAACTTGGGCTCTGTTCCACCCGTCCTTGCGAGCCTGGTGGAGAGCTCTTACAACAATGAATGCCGGTGTTCCGTGTCTTCGCACCGACGCAGACACGGAAGTATAAACTAGGCTTTAGTCAGCGACTTTCTGGCCAAAAAACACTTTCTAACACGGGATTGTGTTCTATTTTTCTGACTCGGCTGTTTTGTAATTGAACACTTAAAGGGCTGTGTGTGTGTGTGTGTGTGTGTGTGTGTGTGTGTGTGTGTGTGTGTGTGTGTGTGTGTGTGTGTGTGTGTGTGTTACGGACCACCTCCTTAACAACTGCTTTGTATGAAACTGGTGAAATCCAACCAGCTTTAATGTGCTTTTTACTGTTTTCTTTAACATCAGCTGCACCTCGGGGATAATGTCTTGTACATAAATACTTTGAAGCTCACATCATCTCTTATCATATCCTTATGAAAGAAAAAAGTTAATTTAATATAGCCTTTAAAATAATTACTGTAATTTTATTGTTTACACTATATTGAACTGCCCGGCGTTACAAACTTCTGTTGTGTGTTTTGGTGCCAGAAAAGAGCTCCTTTGTCACAAAAGTCTTTTTTTTTTAATGTTTGGTAGTTTCTTTTTAATATCATGAAAACACTGGAATCCAGTTTTCTCAAAAAATTTCCCCATCATTCCCATAATATTAACTCCGTGCCGTTTACTCGAGTTTTCTCAGTTTTAACTAGAGTTAGTCATCTTAAACTAGATGATTCCACTTCCCATTCCTGTGTTTTGCTTTTCTCCACTAGGAGGCGCTGTTTCACCCAGCTGAACACAGCAGGCGTGCACCTTAAAGGATGAAATAAACACTGAGCTACTCAGTGGGTGGAGCCTGTATTGTTCGTAAACTCTTTATGATGCTGTTTACTGACATCCGATGAGGACTTGACTGTGAGGTACAATCACCTGGCCTTGGAGGCAAACCCTGTGAAAATCTCTTCCACTCTAATCTTTGTACTTTTTAAAGAGAAGTTGTTTGTACTTAGAAGCTGTGGAAAATATTGTTTTTACGTTGAAATAAATTTTCTCAATAAAACATTTGAGTTCCTTTTTATTTCTCAAAACATTTTTCTGAATTTGGCACTTTTATAAAAAGTTATAATGTATGGCAATTTTGCTTGCCCTACGGGCAGATTCTTTCTACAAAATGACAAATTATACATGTTTGTGGTCCTCAGATCTACATTGAGGATACTCTTGAATAGGCTTGCATGATTATCTGAGTTAATTAATTACACAGATCCTTAGAAAGATCCACCATGATTGTCAGGAGAAATTAGTAAATTATTACATTTGAGCTGGAAACGGGCCCCTTTTTGTTCTGATTAATTTCTCTGACCTGCTGATAACAATTTTGACTGATTTCAATTATTAATATCTAAATATTATAATTAAAAGAGTAGTTTTTTAAAAATTGTGCAAAACCTTGACAACATATAAAACTGCAGTTGGAAGAGCCGTTTTGCAGGTGTGTGTGATCTGGAACAATGAATGGATGGACAATTGCTCACTTCACTACAAGTCCCATTCCTGTTCTTGCTTCTTCTCCACCAAGAGGCGCTGTTTCACCATCACCCACAGGAGGTGTGGACATTTGAAAATAAACTAAACACTTAACACTAAAATGTGAAAGAGGAAGCTGAACTACTGAGTGGAAGGAGCCTGTACTGTTCCTAAACTTCACCACAATTACCTGGCCCTGGAGGCCACTCTAATCTTTGTACTTTTTAAAGAGAAGTTGTTTGTACTTACTTATTTATCATCTTGCTCTTTTCAAAATGTATAATGAATTACATGGTATGCTGCATAATGTTTCTACAAAAAATGACAAATGAGCATGTTTTTGGACAATACTCGGGAAAAGGCTGATAAAGTTAGATGTTTGGTTGTTCTGAAGAGTTTCTGTGCAAAAGTTGTTACCATCTAATCTTAGATGTTGGATTTTACTTCTTCAGCATTCTCTGTTCAGAAAAACAACTTCACATCCTTTAGGACCAAAAGAAGGAGCAATGATCAAAAAATCATAGTTTTTGCAGATTTATTTTAAAGGAGACATATTACATTTTTCTCAAGTTATAACAGTTCTATGGTCGATACGAAACATGATGAAGAAGTTCTTTGCAGAAAATCTCTTCCTCATGAAGCAATTTCAGCTGTTTCATGGTTTACCCCAGGTTTCCACTGTCACACCCTGTCCTGTCTCCCCATTTGGTTCAGCCTGCGTCTCTGTTAATTGCTCCCACCTGCCTCTCGTTTTCCAATCACCCAAGCTCCCAGCCCTCTTGTATTTAAACCCCTTCAGTTCTGTGTCTCTTTGTGGATCATTGTTTCATTATCCAGCGTGTGTTCACTATTAAAGACTCCAAACTCATTCTGGTTTGTCTGCCTGCCTGCTTCCCTCACCCGTGTGTGGATCCTTGTATCTGCCTCACTCACCGGCACGCGCT